>NW_007183143.1:122057-134728 GCF_000164805.1 Carlito syrichta
TAAATACGGGGGTGCCAAAAAAATGTATATCCATTTTAAGAGATGTTACCTAAGTATTACTTTTCGAAGTTGAATTGAATTAGGGTTGCAATGTGTAGCGTGACGTTTGCGCAACCGTGCTTCCGCCATTTTCTTTGTCCTGCCTGTCTCATGGTGACGCCAACATTCATTTAACACCATCTTTTGAGCAATCATACTTAAAATGTGCATACGTTGTTTGGCACCCCCGTATATATATGTGTGCGTATATACGTATGTTCGTATATGTATCAAGAACCTGTTGGTAAAGGTACTGCACGTGAGACAGAAGATCCTCGCCCTCACGCAGCCTGCATTCTAAAGGAGACAAGCAGAACCAAGTATGCCCTCTCAGCTGCTTCCCTCAAATGTTTGGGACAATGAATGCTGTGAGGGAAAAGAGAGGCTTGAGATAGGTGTTAACTGTTGAAAACCCACTCTAGGTAAATGGCATCTAAGGTGAGACTTACATGACAATGGATTAGCCATACAGAGCGTGAAGGGTACAATGCTCCAGGCAGAAGAAACAGCACATGCAAAGGTCCTGAGGCAAGGAAGAGGTTAGTGTGCTCCAGGAATAAAAAGCATGTCAGTATTACGGGGGTATGGCAAACACAGTGGGTAGGTAGGGTGAGGATTATGCAGTGCTCTGCAGGCCCTGGTAAGAAGTTCTGGCTTTTTCCCCCCAGCTTCCTGTGTTAAAGATGAACATTGGAGACTAGGAAGAGTAATGCTACTTGCACAAGGTCACACAGGAGGGAAGCAGCAGAGAGGAACCCGATTCTTGGTTTGCCTGTCTCTGACCTTTATGGCTGGTCTCAGAGCTCCTCCTGGGGAGGTCTCTGTCTTTAGGAAATATCTTGGTAAGCATTTGGGGGCTACAGAGGGGATCCTGACAACCTGGCTGGTGACAGAAGCCTAAACATCAAGAGGAAGTGTCTGTTTGTTCTGCATGAAGAAAGGAAAAGAATGCCAGAATTCTGTGCTCCCAGGGAGAAGGAATGAAGAGAACCAGAAAAGAAGAGAAGCCGAGAGGGGAAGAGCGGGGCCGAGAGATGGCCCGAGCCAGAGGCTGGCTCAGGAAGGGCCCGGCATGCTCTGCTGGGGAGCAGGGGCTGAGGCTGTCCGTGTTTCTGTTTTGTGTTCTCTTCCCCATGTTCCTTAATCTTTAGAAAGTTGACTTTGAGTGACAGACTTGCACCATGTGAGGACAGATATTTGAAAAAGGTTGTTCATTGAAGCCCTGTTTGTAAAAGCAACATTTTAAAAACAGAAGCAACCGAAATGTTCATCCACATGAGATGGTTAGATGAACAATGGTGTTTCCGTGTGATAGAGAGGCAGACCCTTACTCTTCCACTCACTAGCTGGGTGGCCTCAGACAGATTGCTTAACCTCTCTGTGCTTCAGTGTTCTCATCTGCAAAGTAGAATAAATCATTTTAACTTACTCACAGGTTGCCTGGAGAAATACATGAGCTAATCTATGTATAGCATCTGAGTGTTCAGTTATGTACAGGGCTTAGATGGCACAGACTAGGTGCTCAGTGAGTGTGCTGTTATTATTAATACTTTAAACATTGGCCAGGCTTGGTGGCTCAGCCTGTAATCCCAGCACTTTGGGAGGCCGAGGTGAGTGGATTGCCTGAGCTCGTGGGTTCAAGACCCGCGTGGGCAACTTGGCGAGACCTCATCTCTACAATAAATTAAAAAATTAGCTGGGTGTGGTAGCGCACGCCTGTGGTTCCAGCTACTTGGAAGGCTGAGGCGGAAGGATCACCGGAGCCCAGCAGGGCGAGGCTGCGGTGGCTGGGAGCGACCACTGCACTCCAGTCTGGGCGACAGAGTGAGACTCCAACTCAAAACAAACAAACAAACAAACAAAAAACATTATGGGGGCCGGGCATGGTGCTTCAAGCCCGTAATCCCAACACTTTGGAAGGCTGAGGTAAGAGGATTATCTGAGCCCATGGGTTCAAGAATAGCCTGGGCAAATTGATGAGACCTCATCTCTACAATAAATCAAAAAATTAGCTGGGCATGGTGGCACATGCCTGTAGTTCTGGCTACTTGGAAAGCTGAAGAGGAAGGATCACTTGAGCCTAGCAGGTTGAAGCTGGGGTGGCCGTGAGTGTGCCACTGCATTCCAGCTTGGGCGATAGAGTGAGACTCCAACTCAAAAACAAACAAACAAACAAAAACATTATGGGGAATAAGGACAATTCTTCATGTCCTGTTTGAATGTACAACGGTTGAATGTACAAGAAGGAACAGTATTGCCCTATGCTGCCAGTATTGTTTAAGCAGGTGAAAGTGGGGGAGACACACATGTGTATGTGTGTGTGTGTGTGTGTGTGTGTGTGTGTGTGTGTGTGTGTGTGTGTTCTTGTGTTGGTAGAGTCTCTCTGAAAGGAGATGCGGGAGACTAGTCACAGTGTTGCCTCCAGGAGGAAGACGGGGAGCCCGAGGAACTGGGTGAGAGAGAGAGTTATCATGGTAATCCATCCTGTACCTTTTGAGTATTAAACCACATGAATGTGTTTCCTATTTTAGAAAACTAAAATGAATTTTGTAAAGCTTTGTGTGAAGAGTTTTGTCTTAACTGAGGCAGGAGGCTGGGCCCTGGATTTGCTCCTGCCTGGCCGTTTTATGGAAGATGAGGCCATGTCTGCCTGCTGGGTTTAGGAGTCCCTGGGCTGGGCTGGGGGCAGAACCCACCACATGCTGTCTTCTGTCAGGTCCTCCAGGGTCCGCCCGAAGGAGTCCACATATTTGTCCACACTCAGGTTCCTGTCCGTGTCATGGGCTGAGTTGAAGTTGGACACGACCCGTGTTGCAATCCCCAAGCACCTAAGGACTGTAGAACAGAGGCTGGGGGCCAATCCCCTCCCTCTGGGCTGGACTCAGGCCTGCTCCGCATGCCCCCATCTTTGTCTACTTTGGCAGGCAGCAAGGCTGAGACTCCTGTCTCCACTGTCTCAGAAATGTCACCATCGCCTCTGCATTCTCTCAGGGACTTCTGTAGATGCTGCTGCCACCCATGAGAATACACAGGCTCTGAGTCTGGCAGGGCTTTGGAAGCCACCTAATAGAGCCCCGTCATTTTCCTGAGGGGACTGAGGCCAAGGGGACCACAGGGCATGCCCAAGGCACCCAGTGAATGAGAGGCAAAGAGAGGCAGGACTCCTCTGCAAAATAAAAGACCCAAAGTCAAGTAAGTGAACTATCTGGCTTCTCTCTTCATTAACCAGACTTGTGTCTCTCCCTCCTCAAAGAAGACAGATGGTGGTATATGCAAATGTCTATAAATACGTGCAAATGAAGAGGGCTGGGGGAAGGGCCTTTCTTTCCCAGGTACCTGTGCACATGACTCCCGCGAAGACCCAGCACTGGCCGTACTTGACCGGCCTGTACCTGCCCTTGAACCACTTCTGCAGGATGGCCACGCTGCCGCGCCAGTGCAACGGGCTGGTGCCGCCACCGTACTTGCCCTGCCATTGGCCTTGAACCACGCCACGATCATTGTTGCTGTTCACCTGGGCAGAAGAGGGCACAAGTCCACCACCAGGCAGGGCTCTCCACTTTGGAACCTGGCTGCTGTAAAATGCACCCCAGCTTTGGACCACCCAAGTCAATCGAGGTCATGCCTGCTTTTAAATGGTTTGGAAATTGGGGGCATCTGCTGTCTTAAAATAATCCACTTTTTTTGGCACTACTTCTCATTTTCAGTTATCTTCTTTTTGGATACGTTGTTGTTGAACATCATCTACAATTCTGGAGCATTCTGGTTTCAAATGACCCGTCTTTGGGGACTGTTGGTGGTACAATAATTACAGAGACAGCTAACATGAATTAAATACTTAACGTGCACCAGCCATTGCCCTAAGGACTTTGTGCACACTATAGTAACCTGTTTAAGTCTACAGTGTAGGTGATACTATTCTTGTCTTTTCAGATGAGAAAACTGAGCTTCAGTGGCATTAAGGGGCTTGCCCAAATCACACATCAAGCTAATCAAAGGGGTGGCCTGTAAGTCCAGGACCTGGACTCAGGAGCCTGGACTTCAGGACCTTTTCTGTCAGCAGTGCTGGCCTTCTCTGCTGCTTGGGATTGCCACTGCTTTTGGTACTTTGCGCTCCAACAGCTCTCTGAGGTCTTGAAGGATTGTCTCAAATATGGGAAACACAGCTTTGTGCAATTTGGGATGTCGGAGACCTGCCCAGTGAACAGTTGCATGTGACAGAGGGAGCCTGTGGGCCACACCAACTTCTGGGGGAGGAAGCACTGTGGCTTGAGGTCTGTGATTGGTTAAAATTGGTAGCCCTCCCATGGAGAGGTGGGACTGGCCTGTGACTGCTTTGACCACTGATTATGGCGGAAGTGATGCTGTGCCAATTTCCAGGCCTTATTAGACTGGGAGCTTCCACTCCCTCTTGCTTGGGGGGAAGCCAGATGCCATGCATGAGACTGCCATGCTGTGAGGAAGCTTGCTCCATGGAAAGGGTGTGTGGAAAAGAGGGATGACTGGCCATTCCCAGTTGTTCCAGCCAGCCTACCCCAGGGCCTGACATGAGGGTGAGGAAGTCATCTTGGACATTCCAACTCCAGTGGACACGGTGTGGACAGGAACCAAGGAAGTGCTGTCCCCCAGAACTAAGGAACTGCTGCCCACCAGAACCAGCCCCAGATTTATGGTGCCATCAAACCATATCAGTGTAAACTAAAAATAAAATCCTAAGTCACCACCAACTAAATGGACACCTTCCTGGACATGGGGACTCCAAAAAAACCTTAACACCGAGTTCTTATCCAGGATGGGACAGGAGGTCAGACATGTCCTATTATACTACCTCTCTTTTGCAGTTTAGACACAACTGACCAGCATTAATATTAAAATAGAGATCATAAGACTGACAAAATAGACTCAATAAGGTACCAAATTATAAACAAGACCCGAGGCCATACCAGGCAAAGGTTAAGTCACAGACATCTACATTTAAAGCCTGTCTCTGATCCTTGCCAGAGGCTGTGCCTCCCAGTCTGCGAATGGTCACCTTGCAGGCTGTAAACCTTAACAAAAAACAAAGTCTCCTTTCCCAAATGTAGACATCTTATAATTTTTTAGTTAACACCAGACACCTGCAGCCACTCAGACACTCCAGCTGAAGCATCCTAGACCAGAGAGTGGCCGTTCTCATGGCGCCTTGACCGAATTCCTGATCTACAAAACTGAAAATGTAACAAAAGGTTGTTTTATACCACTGAGTTTGGAGGTGGTTTGTTATGCAGCAATAGAGGATTAAAACACGGGGTGACTTGGGAGGAAGCACAGGGCATGGCCCTGGGGTTGACAGGGAAGCCTTGAAGAAGAACACAGGCAGAGATGGCAGCGGCTGCTCACCATGGCGCTGATGACCCTGGTGACGTAGATGGGGTCGTGGCGACGGGACACATCGGTGGCCGGGTTGTCTTGGTGACTGGGGCTCCGGTCCAGGATGGAGAGGCAGATGTTCAGGATGTCCTCCTCAAACTGCTCCCCAGAGAGGCTGTGCTTAGAGGCTGTGCTCAGGCACCCATATTCCAGACCCTTCCATCACCCTTTCCCCGGCCAGTCTCTTGTGTCTGCTCGAGGGAGTTTGCCCCACCCTCATCCCCCAGGGACATCACAGAGCATCCCCTAGTCTTGGAAACTCTTTCCCAAAGAGTCACCTGGGGACCCAGAAGCTCAACCTAATCATGCCTCTCCACTGCTCAACAACCTCCCATGGCTCCTTACTGCCCACAGTAAAGTCTGCGTTAAAGCTGGTGGCACCTGACTATGTCTGTCTCACTAATATGTTCATTTGCTCGGCATGATGTTTTTGATACATTTGTATTAGTTGGCAACTTTTAAAAACTGGAGTATTTTTACATACAAATTAAGATTTATGGTCTCATAAAATGTGGGAGGTCTGGCAACAAAAGGCAGGTGCTGAGTACTGGCTACCCCTCCAATGTTCTCCAAACTCTCCTCTGTATCTTCTCTGCCCAGCACCTGAACCTCTAATGCTTTGATCCCCTGGCCTGAAGGGCAGTGCAAAACTCCTCGACCTGATGGTTAAGTCTTTAACACGCTTGTCCTGCCTTCTTCCTGCTGGGTACCTGGAGTTCAGCAGACAGAACTTCCCCAGCAGACTCAGGGACTCCCTCATGTCCCACCTCCACGCAGCTCTGACGGCTCTTCCTTCTGCCTGTTCAGATCCTAACTTGGGAGACCCAATGCCGACGCCAATATCACGACATCTTCCACAGTCCCCAGGTGCAGCTTCCTTTCATCGTCTTCTGGATTCCTTTGCCCACATCCCTAATATGCTGACTTTCCTCCCTCACTGCGTCTGGAATCATAACTATTATCTACGCCAGTGCCTCTCGAAGTAAGATATCAGACCAGCAGCATCAGTATCACCCGGGAACTTGTTAGGAATGCAGATTCTTAGGCCCTGCCCTAGACCTACCTAGTCGGTTCTCTGGGGATGGGGCCCAGCAATCCAAGTTTTTGTTTTTTGGGTTTTTTTTAGTTGGAGTCTCACTCTATTGCCCAGGCTGAAGTGCAGTGGCACACTCACAGCCACCGCAGCCTCAACCTGCTGGACTCAGGTGATCCTTCTGCCTCGGCCTTCCAAGTAACTGGAACTATAGGCACATGCCACCACACCTGGCTAATTTTTTGATTTACTGTAGAGATGAGGTCTCACCAGGTTGCCCAGGCTGGTCTCAAACCTGTGGACCCAGGCAATCCTCTCACCTCAGCCTCTTAAAGTGCTAGGATTACAGGCATGAACCACGGTGCTCAGCCTGTAATCCAGGTTTTAAGGAACCCTCCATGTGATCCTGATGCCCGTTCAAGTTTGACAACCACTGATTGGAGCGATTTATCTTTCCACATCAGAACTGACCTGTTTCAAAACTGTATCCAAAGCACCTCCCCTTCCAAGCACCCAGCACAGGCCCTGGCCCAATGAACAGCAGATGAATGAATGAATGGATTTGCTCTAAGAATCAGCCCAGCTTGTCCCTCCTGAGAAATGAGCAGACAGAAGGGCTCCTGTCCCGGCTGACCTCCCCACACCCCAGCCTGCGTCCCTGTCTGGCTTGTGCCCCTGGAGACCTGCCCGTAGTTCCAGCCCTGGGCTCGGATGTGCTTCTCCACGCCTCGGAAGATGATGCCGCTGTCGTTGAGCACATACTCCTGTCTCTCCTCCTCGGAGGCCAGAAACACGTCATCCTCTGAAAAGCAGTCATCGGGCCCCGTGTGGGCTGAGGCTCTGGCCTTGCAGGCCTGGGGAAGGGACTTCATCAGGGAACAGCAGCAGGGCAGCGCCTGGAGGCTGCCTGGGCCAGGAGAGGGCGAGAGGGTGCCCGCAGGCTCCCATGCCGCCTTCCTGCCAAGCCCATTCCTCCTGGCTGGTCCTTGCCCAAGCAGGGACTGACCCCAACCCAGCCCAACACTGAAGGATTTTAGGAGTCCTGACACCTTTGGGTGACCCTCCTTAAAGCCAATAGCAGCTTCATATTTCTTAAATATTAATAAGAATAGTGATCCCAGTCACCCCTTACTGAGGCCTTCTGGTACACTGCGTACTTGACAAGCATGGGCTGTAGGAATTCTCACCACAGTCCTATGAGGTAGACATTGTTATGATTCCCATATTACAGTTGAGGAAACTGAGATTCGCAGAGTGAAAAAACTTAGCAGAGCTGGGACTAGACCAAGGCAGTCTGACTCCTAAGTCTGGGGCTCTTACCGATCCCTGGGCATCTCCTGCCCACTGGCCTCTGCACACCAGAAATCACCAGATTCCAGCCCCTCTGACACAGGCCCCCTCGCCCCCTCCCTTTTTTGTGAGCAGGAGTCTCACTCTGCCTCCCAGCCTCTCGCGGCCACTGCAGCCTCAACCTGCTGGGCTCAGGTGATCCTTCCACCTCAGCCTTGCAAGTAGCTGGAACCACAGGCGTGTGCCACCACACCCAATTAATTTCTTGATTTATTGTAGAGACGAGGTCTCACCAAGTTGCCCAGGCTGGTCTCTAATCCCTGGTAACCCTCTTGCCTCTGCCTCTCCAAGATGCTGGGATCACAGGCCTGAGCCACTTTGTAGCACAGGCCCTTTGTAGCATCTGCTACTGGGTACCTCTGCCTGGTGCCCACCCCTGTCTAGGCCAAGCTCTTGTCTGGTTCTTGGCATTCACCCCCCTCTGTCCCTTAACCCGCCTTCCAGGGCCCTCCAAGGCAGGCCCGCCTCCGAGGACAGCTCCCGGGAAAACTCTGCCTTGGACTCAGCAGCCCCTACCTGGGCACCATGGGTTGAAAAGGAGAACAAACTCGCCCAGCTTCCGATCACTGTGTTTGCGTCGGGAGGAAAGTCTGGCACTCAGCAGGTAGTGGCCGATGATGGCATCGGGAGGGCTGGTGAGGCTGACGGTTAGGATGTTCTCTGTCTGAGCCTCCTTCACTGCTGTCCAGGTGTCACCCACTTCCAGCTCCGATGTCTGGAATACCACTTTGGTGTGGAGGGCTTCAGAAGCCTGGGGTCCTGGTGGAGAGGAGAGGGGTTCAGGAGACCCTGCACCTGGAAGCCCAGCTCACCCCCGAAACGCCTACATTGTTGGAGGACAGGACCTGACCAAGAGCAAGAAAGCCAGTGGTAGAGAGGAGGACACCTCAGCCGTCCTGACTCCCAGCCTCTTCTTGGGCCAAGGAGAAAGTGACATCACCTTTTAAAACCAAAGCCTGCCTAAAAGTCACCAAGGAAAGAAACAAAAAGCGTGGACTTGACCAGGCTCCCTGGCTCAGCCTGCAATCCCAGCATTTTGGGAGGCCGAGGCGAGTAAATTGTCTGAGCCCACGGGTTTGAGACCAGACTGGGCAACTTGGTGAGACCGCATTTCTACAGAAAAAGAAAAAAGAAAAAAAAGCGTGGGCTTCAAAGTGCTCAGTGACTTCATACCCTTCCAGTGCCCTGATTCCTTGGTACACTTAGGGTTCCAGAGAGCTCACCCCACCCATCCCCCTGTCTGCAAGCAGCGCCTTCCAATCACCCTCAGAAAGCTGTCACCAAAAGCTTCCAGGGCTCACGGCTCAGCCCACCGACAGGGACTTGCTTCCCCCAAAGCTTGGACTGCTGAGGGCAAGGTCTCAGGTTACTGGTCACAAGACGAGGCCCCCCCAGCCGCAGGCCAGCAGGGGTTGCTGGTGAGCCCAGTTACCTGTCTCCACCGTGAAGATGACGGCCTCCTCGCTGTCCGGGGCACCGTTCAGCTCCAGGGTGAGGCGGAACAACTGACCCCTGCGAACCACCAGCTCAGGGCAGGGGTACTCCTGGGTGTGGTGGGCAGCGCCATTCTTTGACCGCTGCCAGTCCACCTTGGTGATTCTGATCCCTGAGCGGGGAGAGGACGAGTTGATGAGGCCAAGTTCTTGGTGCATTTCTCACCCGCTTCATCCTGCCAGCCATCTTCCCATCCAGTCATTAACCCCGTACTGGTGATTCTCTTTATTCTCGGTTCTGTAAAGTCACTGCAAACACTGTATTAGTGAGTACTGACCCATCGCTGTTACTGAGAATATAGGTTTAGTTTCCTGTGAGCCTCTGGTCACAACCTATTCATCAACTGATTTAATACAACCGTGTTTTCTACGCATTTCTGTTTAAAGAGGTGTTATTTAATATATATTGCTGATCATCAATATTGAATTTATAGCTGACAGCACTATAATTCCTGCCTGAATGAAGTTGATCTAACACAGACTTTCTGTATAAGGCACAGCACAGCCTTCATGCACTTAGGAATGCTAGACAGCACTTCTGCACTAAGCTGGGGGGCCATTTCAAACAGAGAAATCACCAACAACAAAGCACAAAAATGCAAAAAACCTGATTTCGAATGGACAGAGAAAAGACACTTGTTTATAACATGAGAGCTGAGACAAGAAGGCAGGGCGTCACCCCGTTCCACTTCAGCTGGAAACATGCATGTCAGGCAACTCACTTTTTTGCCACTCTGCATGTCTGAAAATGACAGAGAAAGTGCCAAGAGTATTGATTTTGGAGTTAAAAATAAATTTTAGCAAGTAGGCCGATTTGAATGTACAGAATCTGCAAATGTTGAGAATCAACTGTGTCTGTTCTAGGCCAGGGTGGTGTCTGGCGCTGAAGGAGATGTGTTGGTGGACAAGAGCCACATGGTGAGGTTGTGTGGCACAGTGGTCATGCACAGAGCCTTTGGGATCAGCTGATATGGGTTCAAATCCTGACTTGGTCATCTACTGGCTGAACCTCCTCCTCCTTGACTTCTCTGTACCTCAGTTTCTCTCTCTGCCTGTGGAGTGGTGTTGAGGATAACTGCCTGTCATTTAGAGCCTTTAGAACACGAGAGTTCAATAAATGTCAGTGATTATGTTCCTGGGGAGCAGGGTGACTGACAACTAAACAGGTGACTCCACATGTAACTAATTATTGCTTTGTTACAACTGTCAAGGAGAGAAAAGAACAATGACAAAGGGTCCTGGCCTGACCTGAAGGGTGACAAGCAAACCTCCCTTGAGAAGGCGGCATTGAGTTGGAGGGGGTGTCTCCAGGGGAGGATTAAGTGCTGAATCTAGGCTCAACCCAAGCATCCTCTTCCTCCATCTACTGAGTTCATTCATTCAGATGCCAGGCATTGTGCTGGGTGCTCCAGACCCCAATAGCCCATGAAATATCCATCAGCCCTGACACAGGCAGTTGATGGGCCAGCAGAGAAGACTGGCATTAAGTAGATAGATCTCAAACATCTAGGAACAAGCTCTGGAAAGTTCCCTGGGGAAAGGCAGAGGGAGTTCCAGAAGCACAGAACGTAGGACTTGTTCAGCCCTGGGCTCTAGGCGGGAGCTGTGGAGCCAGACACGGGGGCGGGAGAGAGCACGGTGACTTCTAAAATTAGAGAGATTAGCCGGGCGTGGTAGCGTGTGCCTGTAGTTCCAGCTACTTGGAAGGCTGAGTCGGAAGGATCGCCGGAGCCCAGCAGGTCGAGCCTGCGGTGGCCGAGAGTGGCCACTGCACTCCAGTCTGGGCGACAGAGTGAGACTCCAACTCAAAAAAAAAAGGTAAAATAAAATAAAATAAAATAAAATAAAATTAGAGAGAAAGCAGATGTGTGGGGGAAGGCAGTGAGGGTAGAGGGGGCTGCAGGGGCCAGACCACCAAGGCTTGGAGGTGGATAAGGAGTCTGCCTTTTGTCCTGTGCGCTGTGGTCAATCAAATTGTTTTAAGCAGGGGCATAATGTGATCAGATTTGCACTTTGGAAAGGTCACTCTTGTGCAGTGTGGAAGATTAATTAGCAATATCCGATGAGATGCTTTAGGTAGCAAAGAGGTCCTCTTCCTTAAATTGCCTTTTCATCTTGTCACACATCTCCCAAAACTCTGCTGGATGCCCCATGCCTCGGATGATCTGTCCAAACTCCTTCGCCTTGGATGAGGGACCTGGCAGGATCTTACCACTTTCCACGCCTTGGTAATCCTTTGTTTTGGCTGCATCGGTCTCTACCTTCTCAGCCTCCTGCCCACGTGTCCCACACATTCCTTACCTGCCCTGTGCCTTTCCTAAGGCCCCTTCTGGTTGGGAAGCTTTTGGTTGTCCTCTGAGAAGATGCTCCTACCCCTGCCCTGCTGCCAGAGTCATGTCACCTTTTTTCCCCCACTGGAAACTCACTCTGTTACCCAGGCTGATGTGCAGTGGCACACTCATGGCTACCGCAGCCTCGACCTGCTGGGCTCAGACGATCCTTCCACCTCAGCTTTCTCCGCAGCTGGAACTACAGGCGTGCACCGCCAAGCCTGGCTAATTTTTTAAAAAATTTTTTGTAGAGATAAGGTCTCGCCAAGTTGCCCAGTCTGGTCTCAAACCCCTAGGCTCAGGCAATCCTCTCACTTCTGCCTCCCAAAGTGCTGAGATTACAGACGTGAGCCACTGGGCCTGGCCGTCTCTCCTTTGTTCAATGTTTATGTCTCCTAACCGTCCTGTGGGGGAGGTACTATGACCCTTCCCATTTTCTAGAAGCAACCATGCTCACTAGGCTCCTACTTCCCCCTGTGGCTCCCAGGGCCCATTTTCAACATGGCAGCCCAAGGGATCTTGCTAAGATCTGAGACTACTTCACTTCTCTCAAATTCTCCATTGGCTCCTCCCTCGCACAGCAGGGTGGAAGTCCTAGCAATGACCCACAAGCCCTTTCTGACTGGGCCCTTTGATGTCTTTCTGGTTCTTCTGTTTCTCTTGCCCTTGCTCAGCCTTTTTAGCCACACTGGCCTTCTGACTGTCTCTTGAACCTGGGGCAGGTCCCCTGTACAGGGCCTTTGCAAGTACTGTTCCCTCTGTGTGGAGCACTCTCCTCTCAGATTCCTGCAGAACCCGCTTCCTTACCTCTTCCTTTGCTCAAATGTCACCTTTTCAGAAAGGCCTTCCCTAACCACCCTTTTCTAAATTGCAACTCACTGTACTATGACTCCCTCCTTTGCCACCATTTTCCTCCATGGCACTTACTGACATCTTGCATGTGATATGCTTTATTTCTTTTGTTTTGTTTTGTTTTGAGTTGGAGTCTCACTCTGTAGCCCAGACTGGAGTGCAGTG
>NW_007183143.1:134892-165827 GCF_000164805.1 Carlito syrichta
GAGATGAGGTCTCGCTGCCCAGGCGGGTCTCAAACCCGCGGGCTCAGGCAATCCGCTCACATCAGCCTCCCAAAGGCGCGGGATTACAGGCTGAGCTACCGAGCCCGGCTGTTTCTTTCTTTAAACTTCCTACCTCCTCTTTCAAGAGTATCAGCCACATGAGGGCAGGGAGCTGGTACCTGGATCATCACTGGAGGGCACTCAACAAATAGTCCATAAATGAATTCATGAATGAATGAGGAAACTGAGGCTGAAAGGAGTGAAGTAACTTGCCAAAGGGCACAGAACAACGCAAGGGCCGGAGTGGAGTCTGTGACCTTCCTGGTTCCTAGCTCTTGACCACTGGGCCAGTGGTTACAGTTTTTAGATTGGGACCCACATAAGAAATACTTTACCCATTCTGGGTCATGCAAGCATATGCACATGTGCAGATATAAACTGACACAAAAGTTTCGTTAATATTTTCTTTATTAAGAATAATGAATACTGATATTTTATGTTGGTTTCTGTCAATGCTCTCTAGCCAAAGACCACCCAGAACACATCAGCAGTCGAACAAGAAGGGCTTGTTGCCCCTCACGATGAGAAGGAACACACACCATGGAGAAACATGGGGCGTCTCAGGAAGGGATACTGGAAAGGATTTACAGGTTTTGGGCTTGTGTTAGGTGATTTTGGGGAGAGTTCAAGGAAGCAGGGCTTTTTCTGGCTTGGATGCTGTCAGGAGGCAGGGCAAGTCTATGTTTGAATATCTTCATTATTCTTTTTTTTCTGAATTGGAGTCTCACTCTGTCACCTGGGCTGGAGTGCAATGGCACGATGACAGCTACCACAACCTTGACCTGCTGGGCTCAGGTATTCTTTCTGCCACTGCCTTCCAAGTAGCTGGAACTACAGGTGCGTGCCATCACACTTGGCTCATTTTCTTTATTTGTGGTAGAGATTAGGTCTTGCCAAGTTGCCCGGGCAGGTCTCGAATCCCTGGGCTCAGGTGATTCTCTCTCCTCTGCCTCCCAATGTGTTGGGATTATAGGTGTAAACCACTGCTCCCAGCCTTGATTATCTTTTTTTTCTTTAGTTGGAGTCTCACTCCGTTACCCAGGCTGGAGTGCAGTGGCATATTCACGGCTACCACAGCCTTGACCTGCTGGGCTCAGGAGATCCTTCTGCCTTAGCCTTCCAAGTAGCTGGAACCACGGGCATGCACCACCATGCCCCGCTGATTTCTTGATTTATCATAGAGATGAGGTCTTCCAAGTTGCTCAGGCTGATCTTGAACCCCTGGGCTCAGGCAGTCCTCTTGCCTCTGCCTTCCCAAATGTTGGGATTACAGGCATAAGCCACTGCTCCCAGCTAAGTATCTTAATATTTCTTATGTAGAAGGTGGAGACAATGAATGGAAACTTAAGTTGTAAGTGGCAAAAAGCAGCCATCATTCATATTAGCCGGGCCATACGGATGTTAGTCATTTTTGAGGCTTAGATGAGGTTCATATTTCTGTCTGTGTTCACACACGATTGCAGAGTGGTTTGTTTTTCTCTTGATCCACCATGGTCACGTAGTGATTTTGCTGTTGGTATTCTATAAAACTGTTATGTTCAACAAGAGAACACCATGGCCAGCTCCTAGCCACACCAAGACCTGGCTGATAATACCAGGCCAGTTCTTGGATGTTGGGGGCTGCTTTTTATTCTCAATTTTATTTCTTTTTAAAAAATTGATTTTGTCACCTCTTTAACTTCATGATCCACTATGAGCAGCTTCTGCTGTTTGACAAAATTATGACACTGTCATAATTGTTCTAAAAACTGACAGCACATTAGAATCATCTGAGAAGTTGCAACACATTCTATTTATTTACTTATTTTAGAGACAGGGTCTTGCTCTTTTGTCCAGACCTGAGTACAGTGGCATGATTATGGCTCACTGCAGCCTCAAACTCCTGACACAAGCAATCTTCCCATCTCAACCTCCTGAGTAGCTGGAACTACTGGTGTGTGACACTACACTCAGCTAATTTTTTTATTTTTATTTTTTGCAGAGATGGGGTCTCACTTTGTTGAGGAGGCTGGTCTCAAACTCCTAGTCTCAAGTGATCCCCCACCCTTGGCCTTCCAGAGTACTGGGATTACGAGTGTACTCCACTACACCTGGCAGCTGGGGTACATTCTGATAGCTGAGCCTCTCCTTCAGAGAACCTGGTTTAATTAGTCCAGGGAGTTGCCTGACTGCTGAGATTTGTGGACGCTCCCCAAGTATTCCCAATGTGCAGCCTCAGCCGAGAACCATTGCCCTAGAGTCGAGACTATCCTAGACTGTGAACTCCTTGACAGAAGTGCCTGTAATTCTTCTCCAGCGCAAAGTCTGACAGGGCAGTGCCGACACAGCAAACATCAGCAGAAGAAAGATAGGGCCTTGCTCTCAGAGCCGCCACAGTCTAGCTCCTGATGAAGAACCGTTCTCCGTGGGGTTGGTTCAGGAGATGGTACTGCCTAGAACTTTTTGGATATTTGTGTAACATTGTTTTATTACTATAACGATTGAGAGAGGCTAGTGGTGTCAGACATCCTGAAATATGATGGGGCAGGACAATTGTCCCAAGTTCCACGCAATGTTCAACTGTCTTCCTGGACATTAATGTAGGAAAAAATCTACTTGTTATTATCTGAACCCAGCATTCAACCTATTTTTTTTTTTTTTTGAGTTGGAGTCTCACTCTGTCACCCAGACTAGAGTGCAGTGGCGCTCCCGGCCACCGCAGCCTCGACCTGCTGGGCTCCAGCGATCCTTCCGCCTCAGCCTTCCAAGTAGCTGGAACTACAGGTGCGCACTACCACGTCTGGCTAATTTTTTTTAATTTATTGTAGAGATGAGGTTTTGCCAATTTGCCTAGGCGGGTCTCGAACCCGTGGGCTCAGGCAGTCCACTCACCTCAGCCTCCCAAGGCGTGGGATTACAGGCTGAGCCACCGAGTCCGGCTTCAACCTGTTTTACATGCACATATTCATTAAGTTTTACAATATTTTAAACTTTACTGAATTCACAGGAATGCAACTATTATGCAAATTGAAGATTATACCTTCTGTCATTTGGAACTTTCCAGGTTCCCTGTTTAGATTTTGGAAAGTCCTGTCCCAAATGACAACACCGCCTGAGTTGAGTTGAGTCTCCCACACAGCCCACAGGAGCGAGTCGGCATTTGGGACAGATGCCCCAAAGAGTTAAAGACACTAGGGTGATGAACACAAATTCTTGAATTTGCAGGATGGCAGATAAGAAAAGAAGCAACTTGCTCAAACTCCCACAGATTGTAAGATTTAAAAAAACCTGGCAAATCAGTTGAAACCAATATGGCCAATTGGAATTAGCATAGAACAAGTTTGGTGACATCACAGTCTGAATTTCCACCACATGTTTTATACCAAATCCCCCTGAGTTTGCACTTGGGCCCATGAAGAGATAACTGTGCATGCCTGAGGACTTTCCAGACCTCCCCTTTCCATCTACCAATCACCTGCTAATCCCAGAATCCACCCCCTAAACCTTTTCTAATAAATTTTAAAGCCCACACAGAGAAACAGATTTGAACTGGACGCCTGTCTCCTTGTTAAAGATTTACAATAAAAAACTTTTCTTTTCTCAAAAACCCAGTGTCATAGTATTGGCTTTTAGTGCATAGGACAGCATCTGACCACTTTATTATGCCTCCCCGTAAAGTTTCAGTACGCATTTATGTAGTTCACTATGCTCAGCTAAAAATAGATTCTCTTTTATTTACCACTTACATTATAGTTAGAATATGATATTTTTAAAAAGTGATGCCCAATGGTAAGTAGTATGTGTCAATTTAATTTAGGTTGGTGAAGAGGTGCTATTAAATATTTGTTATTACGAAAGGATATTAGGGACAAGACTGCTCATGTTTTAGTTACCTATTGTTGCATAACTAACCTGCTTAACCCAGGGTTTAGCTCAGAAAAACAACAATCACGTGTTATCTTCATGGTTCTGTGGGTCAGGACTTTGGGAAGAGCTCAGCTGACCAGCTCTTACTTGGAGTACTGTACTTATCTGAAGGCTTGACTGGGGCTGGGGGATCCACTTCCAAGGTGGCTAACTTATGTGGGTGGCAAATGGGTGCTGGGTGGAGATTGAGGACCTTGACTCCTTTCCATGTAGACCTCTCCATGAGACTGCTTAGGTGTCCTCATTGCCTGGAGTCTGGTTTCCCCTGAGTAAGTGATCTAAGAGACCAAGGTGGAAGATGCAATGCCTTTGGTGACATAACCTCAGAAGTTACACACTATCACCTCCACTTTATTCTATTGATCAAGGCAGTTACAAAGATCTGCTTAGGTATAAGAAGAAGGAAATGTGTCCTGCCTCTTGCTGAAAATCTATCAGTGTCATATTGTAAAAAGAACACCTGAGATGAGATCTATATTGATATGACCATCCTGTGAAATACAAGCTGCCATAGTTGAGAACTACCAAAGTATTATCACCAAGTACTCCCTGCCCAAGGGCACCTGCCATGGGGCACTTGGCTCTGTTTTATTTGATGCCAATCATATAGCAAGTGTTCAGTAATTGTTATCTGGACCACTGAATAGGTTTTATTTAATAAAACTTCCTATGAGCCCAGAACTTTTCTAAGTATTTTATAAATATTAGCTCATTTAATCTTCATAAAACATATGAGGGGGTACGATTATTAATGTGACTACACAGATGGAATGACCGAGGTATACGTTACACAGCCTTCTAAGTGATGGAGCTGGAGATTTGGCTCTGGAGTCTACACTTGTGATACCTTTATCTTTGACCCCACAGGAGTCCCAGACTCTAACACGCAGCATGAGCTTGACCAAGGGCATCAGAACAGTGGCTTATCTGGGCCAGTGTCTCAAAAGGGCTGGCCAAAATGTTTGAATTTTTAAATATCCCAGTATCTTTGTTCAATGTTTTAGTTGTTAAAATGCGACAGATTGTGTTTTGTGAAGATGATTGCAGTAATATCTTTCATTCCTCATACTCTTCTTTCCATAAGATGTTGATACTCCTCTCATTGAGAAGTGGGGTGTAGAGTCCCATCCCCCGAACCTGAAAGACTTGTGGCTAAAACAGAGTGGCACATTGTGACTTCCAAGGCTAGACCGTAAAAGTTTATACAGTTCTTCCTGGTTATTTTGCATTGCTTGTTCTTGGAACCCAGCCACCATACCATGAAGAAGCCCAAAGCTCTGTGGAGAAGCTCACATGTAGAGAAGCTGAGACCTCCAACTCACAGTCACTGAGCTCCCAGCTGACAGCCAGCACCAACCTGACGGCATTGGTCCTGAGTCATTTAACAAGCGGATCCTCCAGGCCCCAGTTGAGCTGCCCCAGTTGCTACTAAATGACACAGAGACATGCTGTCCTTGCTGAGCTCTGCCCACCTGGCAGGTTCCTAAGCAAGAGAATGGCTGCTGATGCTGCAACGTCCTGGTGTTGGGGTGGTTTGTTCCACAGCAATAGATAATCAAAACATGGAGGAGGCCATATCTCTTGTCTAGACTACAACAGCCTCATTTTTTTTTAAATTGGAGTCTCACTCTGTCACCTAGGCTGGAGTGCAGTGGCACACTCACGGCCATGGCAGCCTCAACCTGCTGGGCTCAGGTGATCCTTCCACCTCAGCCTTCCAAGAAGCCACTACCACGTCTGGCTATTAAAAAAAAAATTTTTGTTGTGGAGATGAAGTCTTGCCAAGTTGCCCAGGCTGGTCTCAAACCCCTGGACTCAGGCAGTCCTCTTGCCTCTACCTTCGGAAGTGCTGGAATTACAGGCATGAGCTACTGCGCCCGACTACAACAGCCTGTTTCTTAACTGGTCTCCACTTATGAGTTGTCTGGGTTGGTGCCATCGTCTCAACCCAGGCCTGAGATTCATGGAAAAAACTAGTTTTAGTTTGGTCTAGGCTAGAAGCCCCAGTCTGGAATCATGATTTGGAGATAACAACTAAACATTTCAGTAGGAACTCACAAAACTGACACATGTGTCCCGAGCTTGGGAGCTCCTACAGCCACTGAGACCAGCGCAACTTGGCGAGACCTCATCTCTCAATGAATCAAAAAGTTAACCTGGTGTAGTAATGCACGCCTGTAGTTCCAGCTACTTGGAAGGTTGAGGCGGAAGGATCGCCTGAGTTCAGCAGGTCGAGGCTGCGGTGGCCATAAGCATGACACTGCACTCCACCCTGGGCGACAGAGTGAGACTCCGACTCAAAAAACAAAACAAAACAAAAGTAAAAGAAAAAGCAAGGCCTGTGCAGGGTCAGTGCCCAACAGCGACCTCGTGTGGCAGGAGCAGGAACAACAGTTCCAGGGGACTTGCCCACTGTCTCCGATTCTCTCACAAGGGAAAGAACCAGAGCCTTCACTCCGAGTTAGACCCAGTAGTTCTTGGGCAGGCACAGACCTTTCAGCTCCCAGGACTCTGAGTTCAGGTGGTCTTGGTTTAATCAGAAAATACAGGCAAGAAATCCCCAGGTACCCTGTACATAGAATTGTCAGGTCTAATGTCAGCAAGAACCTTTAGACGTGCAGGTCTCCGTTTGCTGCAATAGAAACCGAGACCCCGAGATGGGAAGAGAGGGACTTCTTGCCTGAGGACACACTGAACCTATAACTCACATATTCGTGTTGCTACTTCCAAAGCACAGCCCATGTAGGGACAAGCCAGAACAGGATGTTTTGGGGGGGGAGTAGTGGATGAGTCAGGGAGCAGGGATGAGGTTATTAGGTGGTAATTATCTCAGTCCTGGCATGCCCCAGGGCTGGACACAAGGGGAGTTTGGGATTTGATGAGGGCTCCTGGATCTTGGGTCATGGGTTCAGGCCCCGAGGATTCTGCGTTGGTTTCTCCCTTTCCTGTCACAGTCCAAGCCAGCTCCCATCACCCTCTGAGACATCAGCATCTTTATCACAGGCGAGAGGGGGTGGGATGATTCAGAACTGCTGTTGGCACCATTATCCTCGAATCTCAGAGACCGTCTCTGATAACTTCCTGCCCAGGGCCAAATTTCCTCATCCTAATTCTTGGTGGACACTTGATCATGATCCCGGCTTGCTGTGACTCTGTGGGGCAACTCATCCACCGCCCAGTGTCAGAAAGTCCTTCATTCTGCTGAGCCAAGCTCTTTTTCCTTGCAACTTCTTATTTTTCCCTGCTCTGCTTCCTGTTACCCCCATAGAACCTACCTCTTCCTTTTGCTCCTTTATGGTTTTGCAGACATGTTACTTGGAAATCCCAACCTGCCAGGCATGCCCCTCCCCAGCTCCACACCCGCCCCATGACCCAGGAGGTCAATGTTCGGGTCCCTGTGGGACCTGTCCCTGGAGCTGCTCTTTTGGTGATCTAAGTCATCTGTGCTTATCAGCATCATACCCCCAGGACCTGCTATTTTTGCAATGAGGTCAGGGCTGGGGGGCTCGAGATCCTGCAGGGGAAAAGCAACTGTTTTGATGATTACAGGTCAGTGTCCTCCCAGCCCTCATGAGAACAGTGAGACTCATGGGCACAGGGGAGGGAATCCTACGTATAGGGCAGCCCAAGGTAAGGAGATAGATGTGCAATGCAGATGGGATGGTTTCAGACCTCTGGTTAAAATAAACTTCATATGATCTCCTCCATGTGCTCAGCTCAAATTCTGCTGAGATGAAGGCTTCTATCCTTGACCTGCGATCAAGGATGCTGTGTGAAGTTGTTTGTTTACGTGTCTCTCTCCTGCACTGGACTGAGAGTCCATGAAGGCGAGGCCTGTGTCCCTTCTCCTCTGGTTGTTAGAGCCAGGCTCAGGGCCGAGGGTATAGTAGATGTTCAGTGAATGTTGGTGGAATGAATGAACGAATAAATATCCTTTCCTTTCCCCTGGCTGGGCTATGGAAAGGGAAAAAATGCTCAGCAACTTCTTGGACTTGCCCTCGGGGATCACTCAACACCCGTGCCCCATCAGCTGCCCAAGCCTTACCTGTCCACACGCCACCATTAATCCCTCTCTCTCAAGTTGTCACATTCCAAAGCCTGCCCTTCTGCAAAGAGTAGGTGGTTTTGTTGCCTCTGACACAAGCAGGCAGTTCTGTCACTGATCCCTCCTGGGACTCAGGGGAAGCTGCTTCCCCTCTCTGAGCCCCAGCTTTCTTCTCTGTGAAATGACCCAGAAGGACTCTTAGGGTTTGGGTGGTTTGTGGTTGCTGTAGCAAGTGCCTCTGATGCCCCAAGGACTGCTCTCAGACCCTCCCCAACATCCACCATCCCTTCCCCCCATGTCCCCGAAAAGTGTGCTGATGTGAGAATTGTCACCCAACCTTTTGGTTGGCACCAGGGACAGAGTTGGAGAGGCAGCATTTGACCAGAGACCCTCTGGTTGACAGTGATCCCGAGGCCCTGAGGACAGAATGGGCTGCATGTCATCAGCCCCTGGGGACATGCAGGGCCAGGTCCACTGACCCCAGACCTGGGGCTGTGTCCCTCAGGCACAGGAAAAGAAGGACTCTATTAAGAGCATTAAGAGTGTTCCCCCAATTGCCTGTCGCCCCAAGCCTTGTGGCCCCTCCAGCTTTACTGCCTTCTGCTATTTTCTTGGGCCTTCCTTTCACTCTGCACAGTAGCCAGGAGCCTGGTCTCAGAGGCACATGCTCGAGTACAGGCTTTGCTGCTTGTTGGCTGTGGGACTCGAGATGAATGAATGACCTCTCTGACCTTCAGTCTCCTGGTGAAAATGGGGGTGATGCTCTACTACCCACCTCCTTGTGCTGGGAGGATGAAATGTGTTAATTCACACAGAGTACTTAGACCAGTACCTGGTATGTACTGGTCTATTTACTGATAGCAATTGCATTATCAACCATATTATTATCATCGATGTTTACACGAGAACTTCTGACTGCCAGTCCAGTGCTCTGCTAAGTAACGCCATCCCGTGTCATCCACTTATTGGCTGTGTGGCCATGGGTTTAGTTATTGGGCCCTCTGAGGTTCAAATTGCTTTCCCCGAAAAGTGGCAATAATAACATCTTCCTTACAGGGTAATAACAAAATGCCTCACCCAAGAGTGAATGCTGAGAGTGAAAGAAGAAGCCATTAATAAGTATGCCAGGATAACAGGCTTCAGCCAGGATGAGCATCTCCCTACCGACAAGGTGGTGCTGGGTCCAGAGTGGCGCGCTCAACAGATGGGGCTTTATGTCACCACTTCTTTTCCCCGGATGTCCTCCATACCTTTGGTTCTCCCCTCCCCAGTTCCTACGCACGTTGGTATCTTTTTGGCCTCTTGGTCTCTGCTTGAGTTAATGTACAGTCACAACAGCCTCAGAGTATTTTTCAGCTCCTCTTGTTCAATCCATCCCATTGCTAAAGAGAAACTGAGGTTCAGAGAGGAGAGGGGACTTTTCCAACTGCATGGGTGCCGGCTTGTCATTTCTCCTGCTCAAGTACCATTGAATCCACAACCATCTTGCTGGCATTCGAGGCCCCTCCCAACCTGTCCCTGCCCACCACTCCTGTCCTTCCTCTCTCCCCAACTTAGTTGCTCACCAGCTGCCCCGAGCCCCGCCTAAGACAGAGTCCTGCTTGGAGGGAAGGGTCTGTGTGTGGAAGAGTACCTCCCACCCACTCAATTCCCCACCACACCCCCGCCCTCAAGCAAGGCCTGACTCACACAGTTCTTCCTCCTTCCGCCCTTGGGTGACACCAGACAGCTGAGTGATACAACCCTCCCAAGTCTCTGTCCCATCCTGGAGATGGCACCCCGTGGGGCTGAGCCCAGGAAACTCTGCTGAAGCCAGAAACATCTCCCAGACTCTGGATTCAGCATAATTGGTTTTTAATGGGCCCCATTATGACCCTATCCTTAGTGTGCATCATGGCACCCAAGTTCCGTAGCTCAGCGATTAATTGGGGAGTTGCCTGGGGCCTTTCTGGGGCCACTGTCCAATCTACCTTTCCATCCTGGTCTCATCCGGTCGGAAGCGGCTGACCTCTCTCACCAATAGGCAGGGGCCCATTCATTCCAGTGCAATGTTCCAACCAGAGCCAACCTCATGCAGAATATCCCATCAATTCTTACAATTTCTAAACTGAAAGATGACTGCAATTTGATAACAGCAAAATGGTCTCATCTCCTTTCCTTTGCTAACATTGATCAACTAGTAGGGATTACTTGATGAACTTTGTTGTGTATTCCAGGAGCTCATCCAGGCTCCGTAGGGAAGAATTCTGCGATCAGCTAGGGGTGTCTGTCACAGAGTGAGGGAGGGGTAGGAGGTGCTCTGGGGTGATGGATGCACTTTACACTCAGGATCTGTCTCGTTCACTCAGGCACAGAGGGCATAGTAGGCATGACCACTGCTCTGAGGAACAGATCCTCCCAAGAAGCCAGGAGGTCCCAGCAGGCCTGATTGAATTCAGCCCAACCAATAGTTCATATGCTGCATGATGGACCCAGTGCTGACATTTCAGATGGGGAAATCGAGGCTTGAAGAAAGGCATGGTCCCCAGCAAGTTGGTTACAGACCTGAAAACAGGGCCCAAGTCATCAACTTTGTGCCTTCCTCAGCAATTAGATTTGGTACAGTTTAAGGCATAGTTTATCAAATGCTTAGGGAAGGGAGATCATCTAGGTGAGCCCTGAGAAACAGAGCTTGGAAGAATAAAGCCAGTCTCCTCTGCACCAGGGCCATCAGGGGGAGCAACCCAGCTGCTTCAATGGGCAGTTCAGGCTGTGGGCTGAGGTTGGCTAGGCAGACCCATCCCAGGAGCCTGACAAGCACGGGATGCCTAGTCATGTTACTAACTGCCAGGAGGAAATATGAAAAGGAAGCTAGAACATGATAAGGAAATTAAAATACCTATCTGTGAATGTCAAAAAATAAATGAGTTCATTCCTGTAGTTGTCAGTGATACTGAACAATTAAAAACAGCAGGCGAAGAATTAGAAACATCCCTTAAAGACCTACGAGGAGGGCCCCTGGTTCTGTTGACTTGCTCACCGTTGGGCCTCGGCATCTAACAGACAAGTTCCTGGGTTGGGGTGGGAGGGAATTTGCCACTCACTGTATTGGGGTCACAACATTGTCTGAGTTTACTGTTTACAAGTCCCACATGAGATTTTAGATGTCAGGAGAAACGCATACTCGGTCTTATCAGCTCAGCAGGCCTGTGAGATAATTTGTGTTATAATCCCCATTATACAGATGAGAAAACAGAGGCAACAAGGGTAGATTCTCTTGCTCAAGGTCATAGAGCTCTTTTCACCTCAGGCAGCTGCTCTTGTCTGCGAGTGCTTGGGGTGCAAGTGAGGAGAGGTAGCAGCCTGACTCCTTCCCACCCAGCCCACAGGCCCCCAGCCATGCCCAGAAATGTCTCTGGATCCATGTCATGTGCACGGAGTGTGGGACTTTAGTTCTGCCCTTGCCTTTCCGCTCCCGCCTCCTGCAGTCCCGCAAGGCATGGGGGGAGGGCCTGACCCCAACCCAGGACGCAACACTTGAGCTGCCTCTTCCACGGACTTGCTGGGTGGGCTGGGCCAGATTTTTTCTGGGGCCTCATGAACACACGAGGTTAGCTCGTGGACCGTCCAGCTCTAAAGTGCTAACAGTCAATGATCAAAGTGTCGTTCCACGGACCCCCATCCCTTGAAGTGCCTGCCAGGGGCCCTCGTGCCCCCAGGCTCCAGGCCCTGCCCACTCACCTGCCATGCGACAGCCAGACAGACTCCTTGCTTCCTCCGCAGGGTGATGTGTGGACTGTCAGGACGGAGTGGCGTGTCAGAGCAGCCAGCCAGACCCACGTTAACAAGGAAAACCTCAGGACACTCCTAGGCAGGAAAGTCAGAATTCAAAAGCGGGGGTGTGGCCCTCCACCCCAGCAGTGACACCCATGAGACATATAATCACCTGGTAATTGCCCTGCTGTGCACCTCGAAGGTGTCCACTGTGGGAGTGGCTCCAGCCAAGTGGCCTTCGAAACACAGAGCTGAGAGCTGGACTGTGGGGATGCTGAGACCCAGAAAGACCCAGAAAGGCTGGCAAGAAACAGAACGGGGAGAGAGAGGACGAGTGGGAGGAAACTAGGGTTTATGGCCAACCATTCTCACCTCTCACAATACCCCTCAGATGGCTCCCAGTTTGGGTTGTCTTTTCACCTCCTGGGTGAGACCCTCCTGGGACCCAGTTCCTCTGTCTTCTGTATGTATTTACAGAGGCAGAGGTCTAGATCCTCTTCCAAGGACAAGCTCCCTCCACTCCACACCCTCTCCACGCACCTGTACACACCCATAAACCAGCTCAGCCTTGATGGAAGAGCCCTGAGCTTCAGGCCAACAAACTTTAGACCCACACGGGCCTGGATTTGAAAACCAGATCCTCCCCCCTGCCATTCACTGTGACCCTGGCTGGATCTGTGGTCCTCCTGAGTCTTAGAAAAATGAAGACGATGTCTCCTCTTCACTGCTGAAGGGGTGATTATTGTCAGAGACTGTGTGCTTAGGGAGCCTACCCATGAGCTCTCCCCCGTGGACACTGCCCACTTTTGCTGTCACTCCTAATTTAGGAGTTGGACCATTCCTCTGAGTGTGTCCACTCCCCTCAACGTATGCACGTTTTCCCATTTTGGGCATCTGAGCTTTGCAGTGGAAAGATGGGGATATCATGCCATTTTGCCTCTGCCTGGGGTCATCTGCCCTGGAAAATGGTAGAAGACCCTCACCTGGCTTCTCAAGGGGTCTTTTTGCCCTTTGGATGTCTTGCAGGCCTCCTTGTTGCAACCCAACTGCTAGGTGTAATATCAACCCACTCCTGGAAGGAGATAAGTAAGGAAAAGACACAGCAGACTGATTCAAAGGCCAGGCTTATCTGCCCTGTCTTTGTGAGGTGGCTTCCGCCAAGAGCTTGGAGACCTGGAAGCCACAGGTGTCTCGTGACCATGGGCAACAGCTTTCACCTCCCAGAACCTCAGTGTCTCCAACTCCAACTAAACTAAAGAGACTGCATTACATTATTCTTTAGGGCCATTTGAGCTCAAAGTCTAAGATTCTGGGCTCAAAGACTGGAATTCAAGGCCTTCTAAAATCTTCCGTGTAACGAAATGGAGTTTTGTTTTCAGGGGAGTTGGTAGGGAAGCTTCCTTTTGTTGGGGCAATGTTTGGTGGATGACTTGGGCTCTCAGAGACTGGATATGGCCTGGGCAGAGAGGAAGGGAGATGGAAGGGGGCAGAATTGGGGTGACAGGGTCAAGGAGGAACAAGCAATTGGCAGTGTGCCGAGCACCATGTGATGTGACCGCTCCCTGGGATCACCCCAACATTCAAGAAAGTGTGCACAAAACCCAAAGTGTTTGATGTGGTTGGATTTCTTATAGAAAGTGGCAAAGAGGTTGTGATCTGCTTGCCGGTTTGATGCAGGGTGAGCGTCTTTAATGGGCTACTTGTAGGCCCAGGTTGCCTTATAATTACTGATGTCTGGCAGCAGCCCAGGGAGGCTCCTTCCCTAACACCCTGCAGACTGCTGCCCCACAGACCCCAGGTCCTACTGAAGTTGCTCTTCTGCCTGTGCAGGGTCAGGCTCCTCCCCACTAATGACAGTCTTATTCGGGGCCCTTTTATCTTCTATCCTGGGTGTGCCTGGACAGGGGATCCCAGAGGACAGAGCATTCAAAATCATCCCCCGCCCCCAGCCCTAAACAAGGATTCCTACTCAGATGCAGACAGAGGTGAGCAGCCCAGCCTGGTAGTAGAGCTCTGGGTTCTGTTAAACTGTTAAATGGGCCGTGTGACCCTTGGTAGGTTACTTATCTTTTCTGGCCTTCGGTGCTTTCACCTGTAAAATAAGAGTGTGAGCTAGGTTTTACTGTTTCCAACATTCTCTGATTCTAATGATTAACTAGAGACAGCAGGCAGGAGCTGAAGCTTGGACAACTTGAGGTACCCCAATGCTGGGCACACAGTGGGTGCTTCACAAATTAAAACCTGTGAAATAATCATATGTATTCAAAACAGTTTAATTGTTCTTCTGACTATAAATATAACACATACTCGTGTACAAAATGCAAGCACTACAGAGAAAGAAGAAAACATACATGCATATCGATGCATGCCTATGTAAAGAAATTTACATAAATTACAGTATATATGAAGCTGTTTTGTAACCTTTCCTTTTTCTTAACCTCATATATTCCTTCCTCCTTTTCAAATCACAGGATATAGCTATGCATTGACATGATTAGTGCTGAGATGTGAATTTACATAATTTTGCTAACTCTTTCCACATTGATAGGAATTCAGGTTGTTTCTGGTTTTTTACCCATATAAAGAAATGTGATATGTTTTGCATGTATGTTTGGGCACTTCTCTGATGGGACAGTTTCTGAGAAGTGGAATTGGTGAGGTGAATTTATTCTTCAAGGCAGCAGTCCCACATGCAGGAATTTGCCTGACAGATGGGTCCATTTGTCTCAAAGGCGTGCGTACAAGAATATTTATTACAACATTAATTATAATGGAGGGAAAACATCCTTGTCTTCGTCAGTGGATTAAATTATGATATATTCATGTGATAAAATACTATGCAGTCATTCAAAAAGAGGAGGGAGATTGATACATGTTTATATAAAAGTTTCCCAGATACTTTGCTAAGTTAAAAACAAAAAAGTAAAGTGTAAAAAAAAAAGGAGGTGATAGAGACCAGAACTGGGGAAAAAACTTGATTTTTTTTTTTTGAGTTGGAGTCTCACTCTGTCGCCCAGGTTGTAGTGCAGAAGCATGCTCATGGCTCATCACAGCCTTGATCTCCTCGGCTCAGGTGATCTACTTCCTCAGCCTCCTAAGTAGCTGGGGACTACAGGCTCACAACACCACCCATAGTTAATATTTTGATTCTTGTAGAGACAATGTCTCTGCATTGCTCTAGGTTCCTGGACTGAAGCAATCCTCCCACCTTTGCCTCCCAGAGTGCTGAGATTACAGGTGTAAGCCACCATACCAGGCCAAAAAAAAAAAAAACCACTTGATTTTTGAACTCTTAGAGATATTTGACTTTGGGTACATACTACCTTTCAATAACACCATTTTTAAAAAAAATAAAAAGCCAGGTGTCTGCCGGGCGTGATGACTCAAGCCTGTAACCCCAGCATTTTGGGAGGCTGAGGGGAGAGGATTGCCTGAGACCAGAGGTTTGAGACCAGCCTGGGCAACTTGGCGAGACCTCATCTCTACAATAAATCATGCTTGTAGTTCCAGCTACTTGGAAGGCTGAGGCAGAAGGATTGCCTGAGCCCAGGAGATCGAGACTGTGGTGGCCAGGAGTGTGCCACTGCACTCCAGCCTAGGAAACAAAGTGAGACTTCAACTTAAAAAAAAAAAAAAAGCCAGATGTGGTGGTATGTACCTATAGCCCCAGCTACAGGCTGAGGCAAGCGAATACCTGGAGCCTAGGAGTTCATTTAGATCCAGCCTGGGCAATATAGCAAGTCCCTGTCTCCAAAAATAAACAAACAAAATTATGGCATATTTTGCCAAATTCCCTTCTAGATGCATACATATTCTTTCTTTTTTTTGAGTTGGAGTCTCACTCTGTCATCCAGACTGGAGTGCAGTAGCACGCTCCTGGACACCGCAGCCTCGACCTGCTGGGCTCTGGCGATCCTTCCGCCTCAGCCTTCCAAGTAGCTGGAACTACAGGTGCCTGCTACCATGCCCAGCTAATTTTTTGATTTATTGTAGAGATGTGGTCTTGCCAAATTGCCCAGGTGGGTCTCGAACCCGTGGGCTCAGGCAATCCACTTGCCTCCGCCTCCCAAAGTGCTGAGATAACAGGCTGAGCTACCGAGCCCAGCCACATACATATTCTTAAAGCATCATTCTCATTCTGTGGCATCCCTGATCCTGGAGGCTGCATGGTTTCTCACTGCCAATGGGCTCAAGTTCAAACCTTTTCATGGTCCTCAATGTCTTTTGCAACATAATCCTTCCTTTTCTCAAGTCCTTTTGTTTCGCTTCATGAATACTCAGGCCTCATACAGGCTCGGCAGCATTGCCTAGACCACCTCAATGCCACCGTGGCATGAAGAGGCTGAACAAGCTACTTCCAGAAATCATGTTGTGCTATCCTACGTACTCAGATGGGAGACCACAGTCAACAGTCAGCTACAAGAGTCTAGAGTTTAGATGGGTAGCTGGCACACAGTAAATGCTCAGTGTATGCATAATGTTTAGAGGGGTTACTTGTGTTGCAGGTTTGCTTGAGATATTGGCTCTGGAGTCAAACTGCCTGAGTCAAATTTCAGCTCCATCACTTAAGTACTTATTGGCAAATAAGTTAGCCTCTTTATGCCTTAGTTTCCTTATGTATAATATGAGAATAACAGTAGTACCTACCTCATAGAGCTGTTGTAGAAATTAAATGTGAGTCTATGTAAAGCACTTAGACCACTGCCTGGCATACAGCCAACAAGCATTAGTTGTTATTATTTTACTTTCTCCTTAGTTCTGTATCACCTGGTTTTCTATAAGCATCTGTACTCTCTTTTAAGTAAGAGGGAAAAATCAACAATGACGCTTTTTGGATATTCATTTTACCTCTTGTTCCTGTCCTACAAACTGAATCTTAGCTCCACTTTCCTCCAGGAAGCCCTCAGGGGTCTCGCCTGCTTGGAGCTCCTGGGCATGTCTGGTGTCCATCTGTCTGTCCAGGCACCACCTTACGCTGCAGTGGCTTGTTTCTTTCTCACCTGTCTCCTCAGTGAGGATGTCTTGAGGGCTTCCGACCTTTCTGTCTTCCCACTTGCTTCCTAGCAGGGAGTCCTAGAGCTAATGGGGAGGAGGTCATGCTAAGGGGGCCTGTCCTGTTGAGGGGGGAGTTCAGAGAAACAGGAGGCGCTTCCTCTCTAGGATTCTAGTCCTGTCCCAAATCACAGGGGAGGGAGACTGGGGCTATGGCCTCAAGTAAAGATGAGGCTGTGGGTTGGAAAGTCCAGGACAGTTGTGCTCTGGGGTGGCACCCAGATCCCTCAGGCACTGGGAATCTCCATTTCCAGAGTCCCATGGCTCCAGCAACTGCAGCCCTGGTATCACCCAGGGGCAAGTTGCGAGGTCTGAGCCACCAGTTGGACACAGAGTCCCTGCGCAC
This sequence comes from Carlito syrichta, assembly GCF_000164805.1. Lineage (NCBI taxonomy): Eukaryota > Metazoa > Chordata > Mammalia > Primates > Tarsiidae > Carlito > Carlito syrichta. Next base: position 152,055 of record NW_007183143.1, read on the forward strand.
TCCAGCTGGGTGTCACCTACATTGTCTTGAGAACTCATCCTCACAAGACAATGAGTCAGAAAGACCTATGGCAGCTAGACCTGAACTGGTCAGGTGACCGGCTGTCCCATCCCCTCTCTGGGCCTCTGCTAATGTGATTATAAAATGGAAGATGATACCGTTCCCTCCCACCCCTGGGAGAAGTCGTAGGGCAACTAATAAAAGACCGTAAAGCTCTAACTCATGTCTACATCACCTCATCCTCAAGGTGATGGCTGCAGTTGGTGACAGAGGAAGTCAGTGTTCAAACTCTGGGAGGGAGGTGCTCACCCTGCCCGAAGGCAAGACGCCCTTGTACCATGGTCAGCAGTGTTCTTGCTCGGTCAGCAATGGTTGCCTTTGGCCAGAGGTTGTGGGGCAAGCCAGGATGGCAGAGGCGGCCCCATCCCTGCCCCTTGTGTCCAGGAGCTGTTCATCCATCTTTCCACACATCACACAGTGTTAGGACCTAAACTGCTCTGAAGCTGCACAAAGTTCAGAGCTTACTGTGTTAGTGCTTCGGCTGCTCAGACTCAGCTCACTTTGGACCCCTCTTCCCTTTTCATCCATTCTTCATTCATTCCCTCCAAAGTTCATCCAACAAGTTCTTCTTCCTGCCCACCGAGGCGAGTTCCTGTGGAGTCCACCGCTTTTCCTGTCAATGTCTAGATCTCATCTGATTCTAGATCCTCCTTTTGGTTCAGATTGGTTCACTCATTCTGAAGCAGGGATGGTGTTTTTGAAATATTTGCAACTGTGTTTCCAGTAAATTAGGGTGCCCTGTGACTCCCCACCCATGAAGCCAGGAGTTTCATGCTTCAGGGAAAGGGCAAGAGTGAGCTGCCATCCAGTACTGACTGCCCGGGTAGGTTTTCTGGTTTCTGTTTTGTTTTGCTTAGTCCCTCATAAGACAATGTTGTTTTTAAAGCTAGGCTTTGCCAGTAAAGGATTTAGTAAGCTCTTTAAACTTTCACTGACAACCAGGAACCAGGCCTCAAGAACTTGACCATCAAGTTTACTATAAGCCATGGCTAGGAATCTCTTTTTTTTTTTGAGTTAGAGTCTCACTCCGTCGCCCAGACTGGAGTGCAGTGGCATGCCCGGCCACTGCAACCTCCACCTGCTGGGCTCTAGCGATCCTTTCGCCTCAGCCTTCCAAGTAGCCAGAACTACAGGCTCACGCTACCACGCCCGGCTGATTTTTTATTTATTATAGAGATGAAGTCTCACCAGGTTGCTAGGGTGGATCTCGAACCCATGGGCTCAGGCAATCCACTCACCTTGGTCCCCCAAAGTGCTGGGATTACAGGCTGAGCCACCGAGCCCAGCCGAGATCTCTTAATGTGCCATGAAGGGAAGTCTTTCCATCAAGGAAGTGAGGGAAGCCCACCTTTGCTGACTGGGGGAGGAGAAGGGAGACCAAACAGGGAGAAGTAGGCAGATTCTCTACCTGACCTCATCTCTCTAGGCCAATCTTCTGGAGGTGGGAAGGTGGTGATAGCTACATAGTTTCAGGAAAAAGCCAGACTTAAAGGGCTTTTGCTACTAACTTAAGGTAGGAAAAAAATCAGAACAGTGGTTGCCTTTGGGGGTGGTGTAGAGACACAGGTTGGCTGAGAAGGGGCATAAGGGAAGTTTCTGTATCTCGATTGGGATATTGGTTGCACAGGAATTTGTTAAATTTCACCAAATATACACTTAAGATTTGTATATTTCATAGTATGTGAATTTAACATCCCCCCCCAAAAAAGCTGTAAACAAAATTTGAACTCTAGTTAACATTAGGCATTCTGAAATATTTAGAGGATTGTATACCAATGTCTACAATTTGCTTTGAAATGCACCAAAAATTAGATGGTTGAATGGATGGGTAGATGAGTGATGGATGATTGAATGGATGGATGAATGAGTGATAAAGCAAAGCAAGTAGAGTAAAATGTTCGTGGTAGAATCTTAGGGGGTTGGTAAATGATGTTCACTATTAAATTCTGTTGACTTTGCTCTATATTTGAAAATTTTTATAATAAAATCAAACAAGGATTTTGGCTTCATGTGATGTCATGTTGTCTAGCTCAGCCCTTTTATTTTACTTTATTTTGTTTTGTTTTATTTTATTTGAGTTGGAGTCTCAGTCTGTTGCCCAGGCCGGAGTGCAGTGGCATGTTCCCGGCTACCGCAGCCACGAGGTGCTGGGCTCAGGTGATCCTTCCGCCTCAGCCTTCCAAGTAGCTAGAACTACAGATGCATACTACCACGCCCAGCTAATTTTTGTGTGTGTGATTTATTTTAGAGAAGAAGTCTCACCAAGTTGCTAGGCTGGTCTCGGACCTCTGGGCTCAGGCAATCCTCTTGTCTCAGCCTCCCAAAGTGCTGGGATTACAGGTTGGCCACTGTGCCCAGCTTTTTTTTTTTTTTTTTTTTTTTAGAGACAACATCTACATTATGTTGCACAGGCTGGACTTGGAACTTCCAGGCTCAAGCAGTCCAACCTCAGTCTCTCTGTAGCTGGGATAACAGGTGTGGACTACTGCTCCAGCTTCCAGCCCCTTTGAATGCCTTGCTATATTTTGCAGACTTCCAGCCACAACAGTTCCACCATCTAAAGGTGGAACACAGAAAACTCAAAGCCCAGCCTCCCTGGCAAGTAAGATGTACCTCCACTCCTCAGATCAGGCTCAAAGAGGTAAGATTCCAGCTCAGAGGTGTGCAATCTGATGACATGAACTCCTTGTGTGCCCTGGGTTTGTTGGCATGCGTGGTGGCAGAGACCAGCTTCTGTGGGGATTATGGTTTCCCAGTAGTTGCAGGGTAAGTTCCTGCCTCCGAGGACGTTGGCAGAACAGGGGTGAGAGCATCAGTAGCAGCTGCTGTTTCCTCTTCAGGAAATTCTGAGGTTCTGGATATTTATTCCTGGAAACTGAGTGCTCTTGATGATTTTGTGGGTTTTCCATATCCTTTAATAAACTCATTTTTTTTTCTTGACGAACACAGCTGTTGCAGAGAGAGTAGTCCAAGAGGTAGGCTTGTGACAAGCTCCAGACCATAGCAGTCAGGGATCCAGAAGTTTCCATGTGCCCGAGGTAGGGGATACAGATGCTGAAAGAGCCTGCTGACCAGCAGTGTCCTGGGTGTGGGACAGAAGCCACGGAGAGCGGGGACTTCTGTCCCGGAGGCACAGGGCAGGGACCACACCCAGAGGGCCAAATGGGGTCAGACATATCAACTGTCAGCAATCAAGGACCAGGTCAGATAAGTCTATAGACAGAGAACATGTGGGCCCTAAACTCCCTCACATAAGCCCCTATTCCAGGTCCCCCAGATGCAATCCTGGAGGATAACAGGAAGAGGAGAAAGAGTCTGAGTGTCTGAGCATTCTTTCAGTAGGAGCTAGATCGTCACTCTAAGACCACTTAGGCTGGACGAGTCTAAGATGTGACTGATCCAAGCTAAATGTATGCTTTTCCTGGGACCCAGCAGGACCAGTGCTCATACAGATTAGATCAGTGATAAACAAAAATGTATGGTGTGGGGGGTGTGTGCCTGAGCCCACAGGTTTGAAAACAGCCTGGGCAACTTGGCAAGACCTCATCTCTACAATAAATAGATTAAAAAATTTAGCTGGACATGGTAGCATGTGCCTGTAACTCCAGCTTGTTGGAAGGCTGAGGCAGAAGGATCTCTGGAGCCCAGCAGGTCTATGCTGGACTGGTTGTGAGCGTGCCACTGGTCTCCATCCTGGGCAATGGAGTGAGACTCCAACTAAACTCCCCTCCCAACCCCTCCCCCAAAAAGTAAAAGCCATACTTTCTCTCCCTTTTTGAGAATTACAATGTTGTCATTTCCTGTGTACTTTCCATGCGTTGGTGCTACTCTTGTCTGTTTCTTACCTATTATTAAGCATCAGTGTTGTTCCTATTTTTCAGAAGATAGAAAGGCTCAGAAAGTACACATACACTGTGTAAGTTCAAGTCACAAAGTTGATAATGAATGGAGTCACAATTTGAACGTAGGGAGCCTGAGTTTAGTATCTATATTCTTAATCATGGTGCTATACAGTGAATGAACGTTCCGGCCCCATTACCATTTTTTTTAAGAGACAGAGTCTCACTATGTTGCCCAGGCTGAACTTGAACTCTTGTGCTCAAGCAATCCTCCCACCTCAGTCTCCCAAGTAGCTGGGACTACAGGCATGTGCCACTGTACCCATCTCCACTATAATCTTTTTAAAATTCCTTTAATTCTTTAATAAATAGCTAGTGCTACCATGGGCAGGAACAGCAGAAATACAGGAGGTTGCCATGCTCTGGCTAAAGTTCACACATTGTTCAATATTCTGCACTTCATCCTGTCCACCACAAAATCTGTTTTAGAATCTACATGGGCAAGGTATTGTGAAAGAACGAGGAGTTGAACCTATTCTTGCTCCCAGGTGTTACCTTGCTCAGAATCTCTTCATTCATTCACTCATTCATTTATAAAATGTTCATTAACACCTGCCCCTGGCAAGATGATAATGGGGTGGTATAAAAATGAATAAGACGTAGTCCCTAGCCCTAAAGAAACTCAATGTCTATAAGAAAGAAAAACAAAAGAGGTTTTGTGTATTGCACAAAGATGGCAACACATAGAAGAAACTGATGATTCCTAAGAAATGCATAAACAGAGATTAGTGTTAGCTCGGAGATTGGAGAGGACTTTTCAGCTAAAATTTCCTGGGGAACAGAATAAAAATAATTTAATTCTGTGTGGAGAGTGATTGTTGTGACTCCTAAGTGCTTTTTTATTAAATCTCAAATAGAACCAGTTGGAAAAAATACTCTTACAATCTAATTCTCAATCTTTCCTTCCCCTAAGAATTCTCTAAACTCTCAGGGAATATGAAAAAGGAAGAAAAAGATGACACAATTAGAAGCTAGAGTCTTCTGTCTCTGACTGTGCCAGGCCAACACAATCTGGGACCATCTTCAGGCTGCTCACCCCAGGAAGCCAGACATGACTGCCACCCCCCAAAACACAAAACTATCTTATTGCGAGTTTTGCAGATCAGAGAAGTAAGGAGCACTTCCAGGTACAGGCATTGGAGTGAATATCTGCAATTGGTTCCTGACACCTCACCAAAATGGCAAGAAAGAGTTTCTATGCAAAATGCATAGATGCACAAGTGTGGGAAAATAAGGGAGAAGGTAACAGAAGCAAAACCTTGAAAGCTAAAAAGGAGAGGGAAGATTGGCAAATAATTTAGCAGATCTGAAAAACACTATTCCTAACATGGCAATGGAGAAGTTAAGTCAATGGTGAAAAATCAACTCAGTATTCATTGTGGCATCCCCAAAAGACTCTGGAGTTTGAAAGATATCTGTTTAAATGGAAGTTGGGGGTGGAGGGATTTATGTAATGAAATAAGAATTGGTGGAAAGTCTGTTTATGAAATAGTCAATGCTAGGTCCCATTCCCATGCTATAAACATTTTATGAATGAATTAGTGAATGAATAAATGAATGAGGAGATTGTGAACAAGGTAACACTTGGGAGCAAGAATGAGTCCAACTCCTCACTCTTCCACAATACCTTGTCCACATAGATACTAACACAGATTTGGAGCTGATTTACTTCCCCTTCTCTGCAATGAAAGCCTGCACCTTTATTTTTTGTGAGAATAAAAGAAAGAGTCTCTGGACTGAAGCCTAGCAAACTCAGTTGAGGGCTGGGATACTGTACTTGGTACTCCAGTTGAAAACACCTCTCAGGATCTGGCCAGTTTCCAAAGAAAGACCCAAAGATATTGATACCAGAGTTTTTTCAGCTAAGTAGCCTTATGCAGTCTCCCTACAAAAATGCCCTTGGTCAACAAGTGCACCCTAAGAACTTCCAATCAGCTTTTTAGTCCCTATTCTTAAATATAAGTAGTCAAGAATTTTGGGGCATCTGAATAAAACTTCTAGCATGAAAAAGAAAGGTAAAAAAAATACTAAAATAAGGAACTTGGAGAAAACAGCCTCTCTGAGGAGAGAAAAATAAGAAAGATAAACATTATTGATGTTTTCAGAGCTGTGAGAAGATAATGCAGCATGAAACAAGAACAGGGATTAATAAAAAAAGAAACATCCAAACTAAAGAAAAGTTCTAGGAATTCACAAACAAGATAGCAGGAATTAAAAATCTCAATGTGCAGATAGGAGAATAAAGTGAGAGATATTGCTCAGCAAGTCATTTGAAAAGGAAAAGCAAGATGCACGAGAGAGAAAGATAAGACAATCAGGTCAGTCCACAAGGTCCAATAATTGAGCAATAGGAGTTTTAGGAAGAATGAAAGATAGAGATAGAATAAGTGTGAGTGAGAGAGAGCAAGAGAGTGAAGGTTGGGGAAAAGGGAGGAGATTATTAATAAAATATTTCAAGAAAAAGTTTTAGAACCAAAGGCCATAACTTTCCAAATTGAAGGGATTCACTGAATGTCAAGCAGAATGGACAGTGGATGATAATCGGCATTCACCAAGTCCTGTGAAATTACGGACTACTAGAGATATAGAGAAGATTCCATAGGCTCTCACGGAAAACAATTGATCACATACAAAAGGTCAGAGACTGAAGCAACTGCCATTTTCCCAACAATAACACTAAAATACAGAAAATTCTGAGGGAAAGTAAATTCCATTTTAAGATTCTATACCTAGCCAAACTATATGCCAGTGTGAAGATAAAATAAAGATATTTTTAGACTTGCAAAAAGACTTGAAAATACTTACCTCCAGGGGCCATTTCTTGAGAAGTTACTGGAGGGTATCTTGCAAAATAGGATAAGCCTGGTAGAAATAAAATATCTTTGATATACAACACAAGAGATCCAGCATAGAAGAGATACAGATTGTGGGTGAGAAGAACCTGCGGGATGTTAGCTGGGAATTGGACATAAAGACCAACCAGTCCAGGGAACAGCAGATTAGAAGATGCTGAGAGAAACTTCCTCAGGATATTAAGTTTGATAGAATAGCCGGTATGTCTAAAAGGCTTGAGAGGCTATTTTAACAAGTGACAAGTGTGTGGCATTAAAATAGTAATGGGCATATAAAAAACCAAACAAATGTAAAAGCCTAGACTTTGAGTCATTAACTCCAGGAAAAACAAAATGTTGAGGAAAGGAAAGATAAACACAGTTTTACTGCATGGATCAACCGTGAATTTACAAAATTTAATAATATAAGCACCCAATAGTAATCTAATCCAAATCCGCACATAACAGTCCTGAAAAGATGGAAGATGGGAAACTAGACTTGGTCATGATGGTGGTGGAAAGACAAGAGGACTAACTCTCAGTTACCATAGCGGGAAGTCATGAACACTTGTCACTATATTTCTGACAAATCAAAAAGCAGCAGTTACAGTCTTCAGCACATGTTATTTAGAGGCATAAATGTAAATTCAAAAATAATAAAGTTGGAGCAGTGTGAAGAAGAGGCAAGAACGACCCCCGGACTGACCAAAGCCTGCACGCCGCTCCATCCCCACGTCCAACTCCTTAGTTCCGCTGCCATCACCACCATGCCCAAGAGAAAGGCTGAAGGGGATGCTAAAGGAGATAAAGCCAAGGTGAAGGACGAACCCCAGAGAAGACCTGCAAGATTGTCGGCTAAACCTGCTCCTCTAAAGCCAGAGCCCAAGCCTAAGAAGGTCCCAGCTAAGAAGGGAGAGAAGGTACCCAAAGGGAAAAAGAGAAAAGCCGATGCTGGCAAGGAGGGGAATAACCCTGCAGAACATGGAAATGCCCAAACAGACCAGGCACAGAAAGCTGAAGGTGCTGGAGATGCCAAGTGAAGTGTGTGCATTTTTGATAACTGTGTACTTCTGGTGACTGTACAGTTTGAAATACTATTTTTTAAATCAAGTTTTATAAAAACGCAGAATTTTGTTTTTGCTTTTTTCAAGCTATGTTGTTAACACACAGAACACTTCATTGTTGTTTTTGGGGAAAGGGGCATATGTCACTAATAGAATGTCTCCAAAGCTGAATTGATGTGGGGAAAACACCTTTCCCTTCTAGTTTTAAGAGACTTCCTCTTGGCTTCCAGGAGGAGGGATTCCCCGACGTTGACACACATAGCCACCTTGGTACAAACGCCTGTGGTGTGGAAAAACATTCATTTTTTATGCCCTCTTCTCCCTTTCTGCCTTCAGCATAGACTTAACCCAGACATCTGTTGGGACCTGACCCCCAATAATTGGTTACCAGTATGTCAGTGATGCCACTGCGATGGCACCCCTCATAAGAGCAGCAGTTTTCGTTTATAGATTGTGGATCTTCAGACAAATTCTGCCATTTTCATTTCATTTCCTGAAAGTCAGGGTCGGCTTGTGAAAAGTTGTCAAACAACATGCTAAATGTGAAATGTCAACCCTCACTCTAAACTTCTTCCCTGTTCAGAGCATCAAATGAAGACTTCATTGGGTTTTTATAGTGGATTTCTGAATTTGGTAGTCCATTAAAGAAGGGAATTTGAAAGTTGTTGTATGCTGTTAAAGATTGTCTGCCCATGTCCTGCCTGAAATACCATGATTGTTTATGAAAAGTATCTTTAATAAAGCTGGATACAGTTTGGCTTGGAAAAAAAATAAAAATAAAAAAATAAAGTTTTAAAAAAGATGAATTTGTCTTATGATTTTGGGTAACAAACCCATAAACTTGGCAGCTTAAAATAACATCTATGAAAATCAATAATAGTTCCCCAAAAGTTAAACATAGAATTATCATATGACCCAGAAATTCTACTTCCAGGCATATTCTCACATGCTTATAACAGCACCATTTATAACAGCTGAAAGGCAGAAACAACCCAACTGTCCACCATCAGATGAATGGATGAGCAAATTGTGAAATATACTTACAGTGAAATATTTTTAAGCCCTAAAAGGAAACGAAACGCGGATGCATGCTACAACATAAATAAACCTTGAAACATTGTGCTAAGTGAAAGAAGCCAGACCAAAGGTCATATACTGTAGTATTCCTCTTATACAAATTACCATAGAGAAAGAAGACTGATGGTTGCCAAGAGCTAATAGGAGGAACGGTGGGGGTGGTTACTTAAGGGGTATAAGGCCCCCACCTGGGGTGATGGAAATGTTTTAGAACGACATAGGGTTCGCATTGTCAATATACTAAAGTCATTGAATTGTTCACCTTAAAGTGGTTAATTTCATGTTATGTAAATTTAATCTCAATAAAAAACTATATAATCTAATTATACTAATTGAATTAGTGCGTGTAGCACTCCACTAACCTGATTAAGAGAACCTATCATCTTCTTTCCTTTCTTCTTCTTATTTATTTATTTTGGCTATTCTTTCTTTTCTTCAATTTAATTCCATTCCAAAAAATGGAATATACTGCATCCCCTCTAAAAAAACCTTAACAACGGAGAAAGGAATGTGTTTAGTAAAACCTTAACAAAAAACCGGGCTCGGTGGCTCAACCTGTAATTCCAGCACTTTGGGAGGCTGATGCAAGTGGATTGCCTGGGACCACGGGTTCGAGACCAGTCCTGGCAAGACCTTGTCTCTACAATAAATAAAAAATTAGCCTGGTGTGGTAGCGCGTGTCTGTAGTTCTGGTTGCTTGGAAGGCTGAGGCAGAAGGATTGCCGGAGTCTAGCAGGTCAACGCTGGGGTGGCTGTGAGTGCCACTGCACTCCAGACTGGGTGACAGAGAGAGACTCCTACTAAAAAAAAGTAACAAAAAACCTTAACAAGGGAGAAAGGAATGTTCTGGGCACCTTTAAGTTGAGTTATCAATTATGACCAATCTGTGTTCTCCAGCATGGGGAGAAATATCCAGAAATTATGACCTTGCATGCATTAAATAAAACTCTTTCTGAAAAATAAAACAAAAACAAACACACACACCTTGCCCATTTACTGTTTCACAGTTTCTGAAGGTCCAGGCTTAGTTTAATGGGATTCTCTGCTGAGGGCCTCACGTGGCTGAATCTAAGATGTTGTACCAGGGCTGATCTCTCACCTGAGGATTGTGGTCCTCTTCCAAGCTCATTGGATTGTTGGTAGAACCTCGAAGTTTCAGGACTGAGGTCCTTGTTTTCTCACTAGCTGTCAGGTTGGGACTGCTCTCAGCTCCTAGAAGCCACTCCGAGTTACTTGCCAAGTGGTCCCCTCAGCAGTTTTCAACTTGAATGCATACTTCCTTCCAGGCTAGCTGGAGCGGGTCTCTCTGATTTCCTGTTGTGTGACCAGGCAGAAAAAACTCATGGCTTTCAAAGGGCTCACATGGTTTATCTGACCCATCCAAAATAATCTTCCTTTGACCGTGCAAAGTAACATAATCACAGGAGTGATATCATACTCATAGTTTCTAGTCACACTCAAAGAAGAGGGAATTTTTTAAGGGCAAGGGTCACTGGGGACTGTATTAATCAGGGTTCTCCAGAGAAACAGAACGAATAGGCTATTTATGCACTTGTATTTATTATAAGGAGTTGGCTCACATGATTATGGAGGCTGATAAGTCTTTAAGATCTGCAGGGTGAGTCGGAAAGCTAGACCTGAAAGAGTCGATGGTTTAGTTTCAGTCTCAAGGCTGACAAGTGCTCAAGACTGAGGAAGATCTGATGTTTTAGTTCAAGTTTGAAGGCAGGAAAAAGTCAGTGTCCCAACTTGAAGTCAGGCAGGAGGAATTCCCCCTAATTCGGGGGAGGGTCACCCTTTTTGTCCTCTCCAGGCTTTCACCTGAATGAATGAGGCCCACTCACAATTGGGCAATTGACGGTATATATATATATATATATACTGTCTACCAATTCAAATGTTCATCTCATTCAAAATATTCTTAGACAACCCCAGAATAATGCTTGATCAAACATCTGGACACCCCGTGGTCCAGTCAAGATGTCACATAAAAGTAACCACTGCAGGAATCATCTTAGAATTCTGCCTGCCACAAAAAGGGCAAGAAGTTCCCACCAGCAGAGAGGGGACAATAGAAGAAAAGGAGTGGGTGACTGATGTTTTTCATACAAACCTTGTAGAGCTATTTAACTCATGCTTAGAACCAAGCTATGTATCATATCCCTCCCCTTAGGGTGAGAAGTCTGTGGGTCCAGAAGGCTATGTCTGTGACCACATCTTTTATCCAGACCATGTCTGGGGCAACTGAATGCCTTGACCAAACAGCTCAGATCCTGAAAAGATCTCTTTTCCAGGCCAGCCCTCTTGTTGATGGACTAGCTACTCTTGTGCACACCTCCTGGCCTGAGAGCTGGCTCAGGGCTGTAGAAATTTGTAATAGGTGTAGATAGCACTTGCAATAGGTGTGGACTGAAGTGCCTTTTTAAAATTAAAAATTCAATTTTGAGATAATTGCACATTCACATGCAGTTGTAAGGCATACTGTGGAAGGATCCAGGTGACCTTTTAGCCAGTTTCTCCCAGTGGTAACATCTTATGAAACTATAGTACAATGTCACACAACCAGAATATTAACATGGATACAGTCCATCAGACTTATTCATATTTCCCCAGTTTTTACTCATATTGATGTGTGTATGTTAAGCATGCGTGTATATTAAATTCTATGCAAATTTTACCCCATGTAGGTTTGTGTGTCCATTTTAGAGTCAATACACAGAACAATCTCATCACTAAAAGGATCTCTCATGTTGTTCTTTTATCACCACAACAATCTCTGTCCATGCTCCCTCGTCTCATCTCAATCACTGGTAACCACTAGGCTGCTTTCCATTTCTATAATTTTTGCATTCCAAGAATGTTATGTGAGTGGAAATGCGCAGTATTAGCTTTTTTCCCCCCTACACAGCATGCCTCCCATGAGATTCTTCTAATTGTTGAATTTATCAATAATTTTTTCCAAATGCTGGCCAAGATACAGAGAACCTGGATCAGTCATACATTTCTGATGAGAATATAAAATAATACAGCCACTCTGGAAACAGGTTGGCATTTTTAATAAGACTAAGCATGCAATTTCCATGTGATCTAGCAATTGTACGCTTTCGCATTTAACCTAGATAAACGAAAACTTATGTTCACACAAAAACTTGTACATGAACGTCTATAACAACTTCATTCATAATACACCAAGGTAGAAGATGGCCAATCCTTCAATGGATGAATTGTTAAACGGTGGTACATCCATACTGTGGAATTCTATATAGCAATCAAGAGAAACTATTTACATGCCCAACAAATGAGAGACCAGTGTCACCCTGATACCAAAACCAGGGAAAGACTACCAAAAAACAAAATCAGGGAGTGCTCACTTTTCTATTTTCTGCAAGCAATTTTACAAAATCAGTGTTGATTCTTCTTTGAAAGTTTGGTAGAGTTGTCCCATGAAACCAACTGGGCTTGGAGATTTCTTGGTGCCAGTAGTGACGGGCTTCCTCCTTGCTGGTGTCACTCATCTTCTCATGTCTCTGGGTTGGGAGGGAAGTCTCAGGCCCAGCAGAGAAGGAGAACACCTCCTCAGGCTGCCTCTTTTCAGTAAGGTTTCTGATTGGTCCCCTTGCCAGTGCTGCCGAGTTTGCCTAGTGTTGTTGCAGGGACTTCCTGTTTGATCTGGGGAAAGGCACCCACCTGGGTCACCTTTTGTTGCCATGTTGGGGCTGGGGCTGGGTCACCTTCCCTCCTCCAGTCCTGGGGGGCTCTAATCGGTTCATCTTCTTTTTACCAGCTCTCAGAGTCCCCTCTGATTGCCCCTTGAGTTGTTTCTAGGGCCTGTTGTTGTCTGAGTGGGGACACGCAGAAATACCAAGACTGTGCCATCTTGTTTGGACTGGAAGTCCTGAGGTGTTCTTTTGCACTCTGAAGGGTGGCCCAGAGCCATGGGCGGGAAGGAAGATGGAGATAATTTAGGACCAGGGGCTGGGAGCTTGTTTTTTCTACACTGTCATTTATGAAACAAAATTGGAGGAGTCTAAAATTTGTTCCTGGTCTTCTGGGTCATTTGAATATATAGTTGTCAAGGCTAGAGGAGAAAATGCATATTTTTTAGCAGCTTATTAACTTGATTTATGACTTTTAAATATTCACATAGAAAATTTGTGAGCCTCCATTTCTATTTTTGTCCCAGTCAGGCAAATGCTAAGGGCAGGCCTGATAGGCATGTAAATCATTGATTAAAAGTAAAAAGAAAATACTTTATTTAAAAGAGGGAAAAGTACTTTCTTATTCCATCTTTTACTGAGTTGAATAAAAAAAGGTAAGTATTACTTTCATTTCTTTTTTCTTTTTTTGAGTTGGGATTTCACTCTGTTGCCCAGGTTGGAGTGCAACAGCATGATCATGGCTCATCATAGCTTCAAACTTCTGGGCTCAGGCAAGTCTTCCACCTCAGCCTCCCAAGTAGCTGAGACTACAGGCATGCACCACCATGCCTGGCTGTTGGGAGCCAACATCTATAGCTACATGGCTGAGGCCTGTAAAGGCCCATCTGGAAGATCGCCTCTGACATAGGATATCAGTTATACCTATAATATTGGCATGTGATTAGTGACCAGTGTGCATACATGGCAGTAAAACTTATAAGTAAATCTCAATACACCTGATGGAAAGTGCATAGCAGAATTATTTCTCTCTGTCTTTCTAAGTTTTACTTCTTTCTAGATATTTTTTAACTTCTATTTCCTGGTAGACTGGGTAGTCAGCTCTTGTTCCTGAAAGCTGTTTCCCCTAGGGCTAAGATTAGAAACTAAATTACCATGATAGTTTTTGTCGACCTGCCCCTAGCCA
>NW_007183143.1:166217-173717 GCF_000164805.1 Carlito syrichta
AGTTTAAGAAATAAGTTTTAACTGAGTTATTAGGGCAATACGTTAATCATAATAGGTAATAGTATACTGACAGTTAAGTCATGTAACTAAACTTATAGATTATAGTATAGTGTTAAAGTTGATTAATATTAATTGTTAAAAAATATTGGGAATCAGTGAACTTGGATTGAACCTAGAGTTAACTCAGGAAAGTTTTTTGTATTAATCAGGGTATAGAGCAAAGAGTATAATATGAATGATTCATTGAACATTATGGAAAACACTTTGAACGATTTGTATTGAAATTGTGCACCTGTGACCTTAATGTAAGCACGGCAGGCATCATGGAATTCGAATTGTTTGCTTGGAAATTGCAGATCTCGTGGTGGTCTTGTGATGCATAGTTTGTAAAGCACGAAACTTGTACGCCCCCAGTGAGTGATTATCACATTGCTGGAGGGTATAGAAAATGGTATATAAGTTGGAAAATGTTTGAATAAAATCGGCTCCAGTCCTGATCAGACTGTTCCCAGAAGAACTGCCTCCGAGTGGTCTTCTCGCTGTCCAGATTCTCTGGTGCGGGTCCTAACCCACCCTTGGTCAGTGCTGGTCACCGACACCTGGCTAACTTTTTTTTATTTTCTTGTAGAGATGAGGTCTCACTATGTTGCTCAGGCTGATCTTAAACTCCTAGACTCAAGCAATCCTCCTGCCTTGGCCTCCCAAAGTGCTGGGATTACAGGCATGAGCCACCATGCTCGGCTTCATTTATTTGTATGTTTTTGAAATAGTCCTAGAACATGACAGGGGGTGTTCCACCTGGAGAATGAGACCTGGTTTCAGTTCAGAGCCAGGTCTTCCTGTGCAAAAGATATTCACATCTAAGATAGGTATTATGGCTTGGGATAATGCTGAGAAAAAGGGCAAAGATGGTTTAAAGAAAAATGTTAAGTAACAAGATTAAGTAAATAGAAGTTTCTGGGAAGATGGAAGAGTAGATATCACCAGAAATTTTTCTCCCCACCTAAACAACAGTTGAACTGACAGATCCTGTCTAATATAACTATTTTTGGAACTCTGGAGTCTTTTGAAGGTGTACAATTTCCAGGAGGTTTGAATGGTAAATTGCAATTAATTTTAGTCAATTTCAGCTCTTACACAGTAGCAGCTACCCATCATTCATAGTAGGCAACTGTGCAGGCATCCTGGGAGCAGCTTGCATGCAGCTTAAAGGAGTCAGGGTGGGGAAAAGGGATCCTGACCTCTAGGTATCAGGAATCTGAGCTCTAATTTGAGGATTGCTGCTTCTGATCACAAGGTACAGCCAAAGAGGTTGGTGGCCATTACTGTTGCATCTCCTGACATTGTTGGAAGCCCCTCTTCCTCCAGTGAATTGAACTTCAGAAGATTTAAAGAAGTGGTGAATTCTACACCCTTAATTTTTCTTTTCTTTCTTTCTTTTCTTTTCTTTCTTTCTTTCTTTCTTTTGCCTCTTTGGGAGACAGATATTGAAGTCTGGGTTATTCAAAAACAATTGCATATTTGAGGGGAAATTAAAGTCACTGCACACACCCACAAAGAGTGCAGGCTCAGAAAGACCTGAGAAGATCTTAAGTTTATACCTCAGGATGATTCTTGACACAGAGACAGCCTCCAAAAATAACAACAAAAAGCTATAAACAAACAAATAAACACAACAGTGAACTCTGGGAAAGGGGGAGAATTGCATTTCCATAGTTATCACATCATTAGATTCAAATATGCCCAGTTTTCAAGAAAAAAATCACAAGTTATAAAAAAAATTAAAGTATGGCCATTTTAAAGGAAAAAATAAACAGAACCAGCCCCCTGAAAACGATCTGATGGTGGCTCTAGAATAACTGTCATAAGGATGCTCAAATAACTAAAAAAAAAGGTGGAGAAAGAAAAAAATAATATATAAACAAAATGGAAATAGCCATACAGGAATAAAATCCTAAAGAGAAATCAACAAAGAAATTCTGGAGCCAAAAAGTACAAAAACTGAAATAAAAATTTTTTTGGATAGAAAGATTCAAAGGCAGATTTGAGCAAACAAAAGAAAGAATCAGCAAACTTGAACACAAAACAATGGAAATTATCAAGTATGAAAAGGAAAAGGATTGAAGAAAAATGAATAAAGACTAAGGAACCTGTGAAATACCATTAAGTGGATCAACATATGCACTGTGAGAATCTCAGAAAGAGAAAGGAGAGAGAAAGGAACGGAAAGAATATTTGAAAAATAATGGCTGAAGACGTCCCAAATTTGATGAAGATATGAATATAAGCAGCCAAGAAGCTCAATGAACTCTAAGTAGAACAAATTCAGAGACATATTATAATCAAATTGTCAAAAGTTAAAAACAGAAAGAGAATCTGGAAAGCTGCAAAAGAATAGCAATTCATCACACACAAGGGAGTCCCCATAAGATTAAAAGCAGATTTATCATGAGAAACTTTGGAGGCCCCAAAGCAGTGGGGTGATATATTCAAAGTGTTAAAAGGAAAAATTCTCAACCAAGAATTCTGTATACATACAGCAAAGCTATCCTTCAAAGGTGAGAGAGGATTTAAGATATTCCCAGATAAACAAAATCTGAGGGAGTTTGTTACTACTGGTCCTGTCCTAGATGAAATAAAAGGACAATAGACAGTTAACTGAAAGCCGTATGAAGAAATAAAGACCTCAGTAAAGGTAATACATGCATGGGTAATTATAAAAGCTAGTATTATTTAACACTGATTTGTGACTCCATTTTCTGTTTTATATATGATTTAAGAGACTAATTCTGAAGCATCAACAATTAAAAGGATAGGCATGGAGCTATAAAGAAGCAGGGTGATTGTATGTTATTGAAGGTATGATGGTATAAGTTCAAAGTAGGTATAACTTTAGAATATTAAATGTAACTCCATAGTAGTCACACACAAAAAAACAGCTGTAAAATGATTCCAGTTATACGAGGTCCTTAGAGTAGTCAAATTGACGAAGACAGAAAGTAGAATGGTGGTTGCCAGGGGTTGAGGGAAAGAGGCAGTGGGGAGTTATTGTTTATGAGTATAGAGTTTCAGTTTTGCAAGAAGAAAAGCGTTCTGGAGATTGATGGTGGTGATGGTTGTACAACAATATGAATGCATTTAATACCATCGAGCTATACATTTTAAATGGTTAAATGGTAAGTGTTATGCTATGCATTTTATCACAATAAAAAACATTAAAAAATGAAAAACATCCTATCTGGAGAAGGAGACAGAAATGTTCCACATCTTGACTTGGGTAGTATTTGCACAGGAGTATACGATTGTTAAAACTCATCACACAGAACACTTTAGATCTACGTTCTATTGTATGTTAATTGTATCTCAATAACATTTTTAAAAACATTAAAAAATTAAGAGAGAATCAGTAGTTTTCAGAAAAAGGTGAAAATCATACAGATGGTTCACAATGGACAGAAGTTTGCAATTCATAGGTTGATAAACTAGGGACCATTCTCTCTGAGCCTTCCTGAATCCTTGTGCTTGGGAAGAAACCATCACTGGTGACAATGGTCAGGGTAATTATAACAACCCTCTTGTTAGATTTTTTTCAGCACATTATAATTAGCATAAAAATTTTAAATATATAATCCCACATGCTTTTGCTCAAAGAGGCTGAAAAGTATGCTTAGTTATTTCCATTTTACAGATGAGAAAACAAACTCACAGAGCGAATCTTTGGGCCAAGGACCCCACCTGGGAATTGTTGCTACACTATTCCCACCCAGCCCCTTATCTTCTCCATCGTTGTGGTCTGGCCCCAGCTCTCCACTAGGATCAAGTGTGCGGTCTCTCTTCTCAGATCTTGGGTGTTCCTGGCAGACAGAGTCTTTGGTGGAGTTGGCATCTCATCCTGAGTTTTATAGATTTATAGTTTTATAGATGACACTCTTCAGCAGGAGAGCAGACTGATGCCTAACTTGGGGAACTACCCACTGAAACATTCCAGAGAGACTTGGCAACTGCTGGGTGGCGACTATGTAGAACAAATAAACCCTCTTTGCCTCCCTTGAGCAAACCCCATGACATGTGATGTGTAGGGCACTGGCCAGGCCTGGCATCATTAATGTCAAGAGGATGGAACAAGCCTGCCCACTGAGTTGGGCCGTGTGTTAGGGAGCCAGTTGCCTTCTCCAGGTGTTGAGAGGATATCAGAAGAAGCATCCAGCAGGTACAACATGGTGTAGGGGTATGTCTCCATGACCCTTTCTTTCATTATCTTCTCTCATTCTCACCACTACAGATAAATATAAGTAAAACAATAAATCAAAAGTAGGAGTCCATTCATTCCACGAAAACCCCGCCCTTCAGAAGTCACCATGGTTAGGTTTAAATAAGTGATTTGAACTCCTTTTCCGCTCCAAATGTTCGCCTTGGGTAACCTCATCCATGCTCCTGACTTTGAATATCACTTATAGTTTGATGTCTTTCAAAACTCTACCTACTGGCCAGGTGTGGTGGCTCATGGCTATAATCCCAGCACTTCAGAAAGCCAAGGTGGGAGGACTGCTTGAGGTCAGGAGTTCGAGACCAGCCTGGGCAGCACAGAGAGAACTTGTCTCTGCAAAAAACTTTTAAAAATTAGCTAGAAGTGGTGCCACGTGCTTGTAGTCTCAGTTACTTGGGTAAAGGGATTGCCTGAGCCCAGAAGTTCAAGGCTGCAGTGAGCCATGACTGTGCCACTGCATTCCAGACTGGGTAACAGAGTGAGACCCAGACTCCAAAACCAAAAAGCAAACAAAATTCTATTTCCTGGGTTCCAAAAATTGATATTCAAAGACCACTGGAAACTCCACCAGATCTCTCTCAGCACCAAAAACACATGTTCCAACTCAGTCTTTCTCTCTCTCTCTCTCTCTCTCTCTCTCGCTCGCTCTCTCTCTTTTGACAGGGTCTTGCTCTGTCACCCAGGTTGGAGTACAATAACAAGATCATAGGTTACTACAGCCTTGAACTCCTGAGCTCAAGTGATCCTCAACCTCTGGAGTAACTGGGATTGCAGGCATGCACCACTATGCCTGGCTAACTTTTTTAGAAAAGTTTTGTGTAGAGATGGGATCTCACTATATTGTCCAACTGGTGTCTGAATCCTGGTTTCAAGTGATCCTCCCACCTTTACCTCCCCAAAAGCTGGGATTACAAGCATGAGCCACCACATTCAGCCCCAAACCAGCCTCTCTCTCTCTCTTTAAACTTATTTAGGATATACAAATAGTTTTTGGTTACATGGATGCATTGTATAGTGGCAAAGAAGTCTGGGTTTTAAGTGTACCCACTACTCCCACCTGTGCACATTGTACCCAAAAGATGATTTTTCATCCCTCCACCCCTTCCTGCCCTCCCGCTTCTGAGCCAACCCAATCTCTTTATCTCCCCTTAACCTGCTCGGGAAGTGTCATCTCCCATCCTCTAATCCCAGCTGGAAGCCCGTAGTCCTCTGCTACCCCTCCCATCCCTCACCTCCCACATCCAGTCACCACTGCCTGTTTGTCTCATTCTGTTCTTTTCTTTTTTTTTTGAGTTGGAGTCTCATTCTGTCGCCGAGACCGGAGTGTGGGCTCCGGCAATCCTTCCGCCTCAGCCTTCCAAGTAGCCAGAATTACAGGCATGCGCTATCACGCCCAGCTGATTTTTTTATTTATTGTAGAGATGAGGTCTCGCTGCCCAGGTGGGTCTCGAACCCGCAGGCTCAGGCAATCCACTCACCTCAGCCTCCCAAAGGCACGGGATTACAGGCTGAGCCACCGAGCCTGGCTTCGTTCTTTTCTTACATAAAGAATTTTGAATATTGTTTGAAGTCAATTATATGGGTTGACTTTAGATTGCTTCTTCCTCACTCCACATGGCTTCTTCGAGAGGAAGGGGGAATGCAGCCTACAGTCACTGAGAAGCTCAGGTGAGTAGAGTTTAGGGCAGTGGCTGCCACACACATTCCATGGGGAGCCCTCAAGTGTCTCGGGAGGCATGTTGGAGGCATGTTGGAGAGGTGTCCTCATTTGTGTCCCCCTGGAAGCAAACCCTAAGAATGGGTACATTTAGCTCACTTGGGAGGTGATCCAAGGAAACAGAAGTGAAGGAGCATTCGGAGTGACACAAGGAAGGGAGGAATGTGTGTGAATTCTTGGATCACTATGAGCAACTGGGGTTCAGTCCCACTAGAAACTCTGAGGAGCTGCATGGAATACACCTTAGTGCTGTCCCTCCAAAACTCAGTAGGGTTGTTTCCAGGCTCCACTGGTTGTGGGTCACCTCCAGAGAGGTTAACTCCCTTACACGTCTGCAATGCACAATACATGGCCAAGTCGCCTTCTCAAGCTCTTCTGAAAGCAGAGCATAGGGATGCCATGGCATGTCCTTGGTATGAGACCCTACACTGGGGCAAGGGAGAAAGACGTCATGAATGTCTGCTCTGGGGGGAGGCGGCATGAGTCCAGCTCCTGACCCCACATCTATCAAATCATGGAACATCTGCAGTTATTTTATATACATCAAAGTCCCATTAGTCGTTTGCTTTGAAGAAAACATTTTGCAGCTGGAATCATTGGAAAACTCTCTTTAGAGACTGATTTCAGCACTAACAGGTAGATTAACTATGTGCCCCCTTACACACACACACACACACACACACACACATAAATGTATATCCCCAATTTCCTGGCAGGTGTCGAAATTCCACTCAGCATTAAAATCTCAATCACTCATTCAAATCACATTGGAGCTCTGTTAAGATGCAAGCACCCCTGAGAGGACCCTCTCTGAGTTGCTATTTACATTTAATGTAATTTCTGATAAGATACAATTTCCATCTGTCATATTACTATTTGTTTTCTGTCTTGTGTCTTTGTTCATCTATCACTGACATGTTAAATACAGAGGGTGCCAAAACACACACATACACACACACACACACACACACACACACACACACACACACCGCATTTTAAACAAGGGAAAACTGTATTAAAATTGCAATACTCCATATATGCTGATAACAAAAGAGAAGACAAGTCACGTTTGACTTCTGCAATTACAAGAGGTCCTCAAAGTGGTTATCATCACCATCCAGACACCTCTGACTATAGCGAACTTACTGTAATACATAGATAACATTGCTTAAAATATGTATACATTTTTTGGCACCCCTGGTATTTTCTAGTATTCATTTTAATTTCCTTCTTATTTCTTTCACCATAATTTTAAAGTTATTTTCTTAGTGGTTGCCCTGCAGTTACAATTAGCTTCTTAACTTAAAAAATAAGCCGGGCTCGGTGGCTCAGCCGGTAATCCCGCGCCTCTGGGAGGCTGACGTGAGTGGATTGCCTGAGCCCGCGGGTTTGAGACCTGCCTGGGCAACTTGGCGAGACCTCATCTCGACAATAAATCAAAAAAATTAGCCGGGCATGGTAGCACGCGCCTGTAGTTCCAGCTACTTGGAAGCTGAGCGAAAGGATCGCCGGAGCC
>NW_007183143.1:173737-302327 GCF_000164805.1 Carlito syrichta
GGAGCCCAGCAGGTCGAGGCTGCGGTGGCCGGGAGCGGCCACTGCACTCCAGTCTGGGTGACAGAGCGAGACTCCAACTCAAATAATAATAATGATAATAATAATTTAGTCTGGATTAATACTAACTTCATGTCAATTGCATACACAAACTTTACTCCAATGTAACTCTATTCCTTTGCTCTTCCTCCGTGTAAATGTTGTCATACAAATTGCATTTTATGCATTATAAGTTCAGCAGCATAGTTTTATAATTATTGCATTATGTTGTCTTTTAACAATTATTGATTTTTGAAAATTGTGGCAAGATATACATAACATAAAATTTACCATTTTAACCACTTGTAAGTGCACTCTTCAATGGCATTAAGGCCCTTCACAGTGTTGTTCAAGCAGCACCAACATCCATTTCTAAAACTCTTTCATCCTGCAAAACAGAAATTCTGTATCCATTAAACCTAACTCCTCATTTCCCCCTGCTCCCAGCCCCTGGCAACTACCATTCTACTTTCTGTCTCTAAGAATCTGTCTACTCTAAGTACCTTATATGAATGGAATCGTATCGTATTTGTCCTTTTGTGACAGGCATATTTTACTTAGCATAGTGTCCACAAGGTTCATCCATGTCGTAGCCTGTGTCAGAATTTCCTTCCTTCTTAAGACTAAATAATATTCTATTGTAAGCATGCATCACATTTTGTTGGTATATTCATCCATTGTTGAACACTCGGGCTGCTTCCACCTTTTGGCTATTTTGAATAATGTTGCTCTGCACATGGGTGTACAAATACCTCTTTGAGATGTTACTTTTAATTTCTTTGAGTATATACCCAGAAGTGGAATTGCTGGGTCATGTGGTAATTCTTCATTTAATTTTTTAAGGAATCATCACACTGTTTTCCAAGCAGCTGTACCATCTTACATTTCTACCAACACAACACAGACACTTAAAGATGCTAATTCCTCCACATTCTCACCTACACCTGTCATCTCCTGAGTTTGTTTGTTTACAGTAACCATCCTAATGAGTGTGAAGCAGGTAGTATCTCATTATGGCTTTGATTTGTATTTTCTTAATGATTAGTGATGATGAGCATGTTTTCATGTGCTTATTGGCCATCTGTACATCTTCTTTGGAGAAGTATCTATTCAAGTTCTTTGCTTATTTTTAAATTTTGGGTTGTTTGCTGTTCTTGAGTTTTAAGGGTTCAGTTTATATTCTGGATAGCAATTGCTTTATCAGTATGAGATTTGCAAATATTTGCTCCGATTCTGTGGGTTGCCTGTTTATTCTGTTGATAGTGTTTAAAAAATGTTTTTAGCCGGGCTTGAGGGCTCAAGTCTGTAATCCCAACACTTTGGGAGGTGGAGGAGAGAGGATTGCCTGAGCTCACGGGTTTGAGACTAGCCCAGGCAACTTGGTGAGACCTCGTCTCTACAAAAAAAAAAAAGCTGGGCACGCTACTTGGATGACTGAGGCAGAGGGATTGTCTGAACCCAGCAGGTCGAGGCTGCAGTGGCTGTGAGCATGCCACTGCACTCTAGCCTGGGTAACAGGGTGAGGATCTGCCTCAAAATAAAATAAGATAAAATAAAAAACATTTTTAATTTGTATGAAATCCAATTTGTTTATTGTGTGTGTGTGGCTTGTACTTTTGGTGCCATATTTTTTTTAAAAAAACCATTGCCAAATCCAATGTCATGAAGCTTTGCCTTATTTTTTTCTAAAAATTTTAGAGTTTTAACTTTTACATATAAGTATTTGATCCATTTTTGAGCTAGTTATATATGGTATTAGGTAAGGGTCCAACATTATTCTTTGGCATGTAGATATCCAGTTTTCCCAGTACCAACTGTTGAAAAGACGGTCCTTCCCCCCATTGCTTAGTTTGGGTACCCAGATCACCGTGAGCAACCAGGGACTCCGAGGAACTGCATGGGAATACACCTTAGCGTTTTCCCTCCAAAACTCAGTAGGGTTGTTTCCAGAATCCACTGACCATATACATGAAGATTTATTTCTGGGCTCAACATATGTGTGTCTTTAATGCCAGTATCACAACTGATTACTATAGTTTTGAAACATCCAATAGGAGAAAAAAGAGTTACAACAAATAGTACTTTCATATTGTCTTTTGTATTTACCTGTGTAGTTAACTTTTATCAGTGCTCTTTGTTTCTTCGTGTGGGTTCACGCTATTGTCTAGTCTTCTTGTCTTCTTTCATTTTGGTCTGATGAAATCGTTTTAGTATTTCTTGTGGGACAGATGGGTTAGTGGTAAATTCTGTTTTTGTTTATTTGGGAAAGTCTCCATTTCTCCTTCATATTTGAAGGATAGTTCATTTGTTTGTTTGTGTGTTTTTGACTTGGAGTCTCACTCCACCACTCAGGCAGGAGTGCAGTGGCATGATCGTGGCTCACAGCCACCTTGACCTTCTGGGCTCAGGCGATCCTTCTGCCTCAGCCTCCTGAGTAGCTGGGAATACAGGCATGTGCCACCATGCCTGGCTAATTTTTTATTTTCTTGTAGATACGAGGTGTTGCTATGCTGTCTAGGCTGTTCTTAAACTCCTGGGCTTAAGTAATCCTCTCACCTTAGCCTCCCAAAGTGCTTGATTACCGGTGTGAGCACTGCACCCAGCCTTGAAGAATAGTTTTGACAATAGAATTATTGGTTGACAGCCTTCTTGTTCAGCATTTTGAACATCACCCCATTAACTTCCATAGTTTTTAATAAGTCAGTTTTTAATCTTACTGAGGATCACATATATAATGAGTCATTTTTCTCTTGATTTTCACATTCTCTCTGTCTTTGAGCAATTTGATAATAATATGCTTATCCTACTTGGAGTTGGAGTTTCTTGAGTTTGTAGAATAATGGTTTTCATCAAATTTTGAAAGTTTTCATTCATTGTTTCTTTAAATATTCTTTTCATTTTTTTTCTCTCTCATCTTTTTCTGAGACTCCCAGTATGTGTATATTTATATGCTTGATGGTGTCATACAGGGTCATTTTAAAAATTCTTTTTTCTACCTGTATGGTGACCACTTATATACTTAATCCTGAATTGTACCCCACATCGTTAAAATAAAATAAAATAATAAATTCTTTTTTCTTTTTGTTCCTCAGACTGGATAATCTCAATGGACGTATCTTCAACAACATGGAACCTTTCTTGTGACATCTTAAATCTGTTGTTGAGTCCCCTAGTGAAATTTTTATTTTATTTATACCATAAAAAGCTATTATACTTTTCAACTCCAGAATTTCCAACCGGTTCTTATTTATAATTTATATTCTTTATTGATATTTGCTATATGATTAGATATTATCCTTATGTTTTCCCTTACTTTTTTAGACATGCTTTCCCTTAGTTCTTTGAACTTATTTATAAATATGATTTAAAGTCTTTATTTGGTATGTTCAGTATCTGATTCCCTCTGGGGCTAGTTTTTATTGAATGCTTTATTTCTCAGGATGGGACATATTTTTCTGTTTCATGGGTGTCTAAATTTTTTGTTGAAAACCTAACAGTCTAGATAATATAATGTATCAGTTCTAACAAACAGATTTCTACCTTTTCTTTTAGCTGTGCTGTTGTTGTTGTCTCTGTTCAGTTGGCCTAGTGGTCAGCTAATTACTGGTCTTATTATTCAATAATTAATAGTAAACAAATGTAAAGGATGTCCTTCAAATCTTTGACCAATAAGTCTTTTCACCCTTTGCCAAGGCCCTTGGTGTGCATGTGTTGGGGCACACCTCTGTCACTCAGGCAGTGGAACGTTTATAAATTGAGGTAAATTTGGTTAGTTTTCAGAGCTCTGTAAAGTTTATGATTTTTTTTTTTTTTGAGTCAGAGTCTCTCTCTGTTATCTAGGCTGGAGTGCAGCGGCATGCTCATGTGCACCATAGCCTCAACCTGCTGGGCTCAGGCGATCCTTCCACCTCAGCCTTCCAAGTAGCTGGAACCACAGACGTGTGCCACCATGCCCAGCTAATTTTTTTATTTATTGTAGAGACGAAGTCTCACATTGTTGCTCAAGCTGATCTTGAACCCCTGGACTCAGGCAATCTTCTTGCCTCCACCTCCCAAAGTTCTGGGATTACAGGCATGAGCCACTGTGCCTGGCTAGTTTATGATGAGTTTTATTTTTTGATTTTTAATTTTAAAGATGTGGGGTACAATTCAGGGTTAAGTATGCAAATGTTCATTATGCGGATACCCTTATTGATGAGGTGTATATGACGATTTTTGCTAGTTTTTTTTTTGGGGGGGGAAGCGCTGTTTTTGTTTTTTTAAAAATGTGAACTACGTTTATTCTAAGTTTCTGGGAGTCCCTCCTTTCAGGTTTATTGTAGAGATGAGATCTCGCCATATTGCCCAGGTTGACCTTGAACCTGTAGGCTCAGGCAATCCTCTCACCTCCGCCTTCTAAAGTGCTGGGATTACAGGCATGAGCCATGGTGCTCGGCAATTTTTGCTAGTGTTTTTATTGCTTTTGCTGGAGGTTCTCCTTCCTGAATTCCCATCTCCAGAACATACATTTTTATATATAGATGTACCTTCTGTTATGAAAAATTTTAAACACTGACAAAAGTAGGAAGATAATAAAGTCCTCTTTGCCCTTTACTTCCTGCTTGCACAAGACCTCAGATCTAGTCAGACGTGAACTGCTGGGGCTCTCTCTAGTCTTTCCTGGGCAGTCACATGCTTCTGCTCATGACAGAGCCTTCTACAGCCTCAGGAACATGGCAGATCTTTTCAGTGTGGGTGCTTCACTCCTCAGATCTTCTTTCTAAAATTTTAGCCAGGCTCTTGTTTAATCAAACTGGTATCACTGCTCCAGGCAGCTGCAATTTTAAAGAATTTTTTTCTCCAGCCCAAGCTTTAGGTCAGATTATATAAGGACCACACCTTTCCAGGGAGCTGCAGGATGGATCAAATTGTGGCAGTGCTCTGGGGATGGGGGTATTTGAGAAGCTTGAAACCTGGTTTTCCCTGCCTGGTGCCTGCAGGCTGCTGGTTTGACAGATATGAGTTGAGGCTTCTGGATTTCAAGGCTGCTACAGGGAAGTGGGGAGAATAGGTCAAGTTATTAAGTATAAACCCTGGTGCTCTTATTGAGACTCAGTAATTTTTTTTAATGAATGCTCCTCGAATTGTTGCCAGTTGTTGTAGATTTGGTTAATTTTCACTGTATAAAGTTAGATTTTGATAATTTTTGTTGGTATTTTAATTGCTTTTAATGGAAATCCTCATTCCTGAATTCCTACCTCCAGAGTATGCCTTTTAACATGTGTATGCACTTTTTGTTACAGAAATTTCAAACACATACAAAAGTAGAGAGTTAATAAAATCCCATGTGCCCATCAGTTCAGGTTCAACAGGTATTAACATGTGGCTGATTTTATTTCATTTTGTCTTTGCCTGAGGCAAAGACATGTAGATATTTCATTAAGGAGAGCTTTCCCAGCGGGAGAGCCAACATAGAGTGTGATACTGAGCTAGCCACTGCTATGTGCAGCCGATTGGCCTGCAGAAGCCAATAGAAGCTGCTATTTAGGACCATGCACCTGTGTGAGAAAGGTGGAATAATTTATCCTTCGAGCTCTGTCTTCCTTTGATGAAAGGATCACACACAAGGTATTCACTCCTCTGTACTTTTAATTGCATCAGGGTGGGTGTCAGCTGGACCCTTGGCATCAGGAGGAAAGTCACAGATAGGGAACGAGAGTCCCAAGTGCAGGTGCAAAAGGGAGGTGCTGTCAGGCGCCAAAGCCTGTTCCTGCAGCAGTGACTGGGACAAGTGACAGGTGAGGCCAGGAAACTGGAGTGCCTGGTACACATGTATATACTACCCCAACTCCCCCCTCCCCCTCCAATGCTGGATTAGGACATGCACTTTTAACTAGTCTTCTGGGTGCTTTCAAGGCACTCTGTAGGGTGCTTGTTCTTGTTCTTGATGCATGTTGAAATCACTGGTTTCCTGAACCTGGTGTTTGCTAGTTGTTAAACTCCGGAGGGTGGTTGCAATCCTGAGCTCCCTCTGCTGGTTTCAATTAAGATTGCAGCAGGTTGTCCCCAGCCCTCAGCATCCTTGCGGCTTTCCTCAATATTCAGGCCACAGCCAACCACGACTATCCCTGTGATTCTCCAGAAAGGGGGGAGCCTCTTCTCTGCCCTAGGCAGACCCTCAGAGCCCTGAGATGAGCCTCAGCCTAGGTATCTCCCTGGGGCCACAGACTCAGCCCTGACTAGACAGACCACTTCAGACAAAAGGAGTGGTCAACTCTCATCTCCTTCAGAAGTCTTCCCAATGTCTTCCAGTCAGAATGAATGGTGTCCTCTCCAGACTCTCAAATCCTGGTGCTGTGGTGTGGCAGTGGGGGACCATTCTGACTAAGATAGTGGTTTAAATGTCTGGCCCTGGCAGTCATAATTAAGGCTGACCTTTACTGAGCACTTACTCTCTGCCAAGCACTGTTCGAAGTGCACAACAGGTATTAACTCAGGAACCATCCCAACTCTACAAAGTAGGCACCATTATTATCTGCACCGTAAAAATGAGGAAACTGAGACACAGGGAGTTTAAGTAATTTTTCAAAAGTCAGACAGCCAGTCAAGAGGCAGAGCCTGACTGGACTCGGCAGCTCAGCCTGTAATCCCAGCACTTTGGGAGGCTGAGGCAAGTGGATTGCCCTAGCCTGCGGGTTCAAGACCAGCCTAGGCAACTTGGAGAGACCTCGTCTCTAGAATAAATGAAAAAAAATTAGTTGGGCGTGGTAGTGCACCTGTAGTTCCAGCTTCTTGGAAAGCTGAGGGGGAAGGATCGCCAGAGCCCAGCAGGTTGACACTGGGGTGGCCGTGAGCATGCCACTGCACTCCAGCCTGGGTGACAGAGTGAGATTCCAACTCAAAAAAAAAAAAAAAAAAAAAAAGAGGAAGAACCAGAATTCCCAAGTGGCCTGGTGCGATAAATAACATTATTTCTGTTGTTACTGTGCCCGGGCGCTGTTAGCTACTTGACACCCATGATCACATTTAGTTTTGCCCATGAGAAGTTGGGACTGAGAGAGGAGGAGGAAGAAAGAGAAACAGACTTGAGTCTGCCTGTCCCTGTGCTTCCCAGAGCTCACCAATTTTCCTGGTAGGCCACCTGCGGAAGATGCATCTGGATGCCATAAGCACGCACAATCCTGGCAATTCTGAGCCAGCAAGTTTGGGCCTGGGTTGTGAGAATCTGCATTTTAATGAGCACTCCCAGTTGATCCAGATTCACATGCGAATTTGAGAAGCCTTTCTGCCTTGCCCTCCCCTACACATTAGAGCACATCCTATTGGTTATCTTAGACAGAAATTACTTAAGCATGCATCTTTTTCATGTTATAATGGTTTAAAAATGTCTTCTCTGCAATTGACAGTATATTTGACAACAGTGACTTAAAATCCTGAAGCTCTTTATGGTCTGTTTAACAAGATGTCTGGAATGAGACACCCTCGAGACTGTATAGCAGCTCAGCCGTGCTTCCAGGGGTCTCGCTCCTTCAGCCTCCCTGACTCCCTGTTCTGACTGTTGGCTGTTTTTCATATGTGTTGCTTCATTGTCACAGAATGGTTGCCACAGCCCCAGTCATCCTGTCCAAACAGCTACTTTCCTAGACTTTGTTGTGGCAAGGGCGTAGTCACATGACTTAGGTCCAGCCCAGTGGATGTTCTCACCTGGAGCTGGTGGCAAGAAGGGGAGGTCACAGTGGGGACTCCACTCTGGGTGACAGTGGTGATGGTGCTGGTGGCCAACATGGATTCTCATGCCACATTATTCTTAGGCCAAGCAGTGATGTCCTTACCTGGCAGGTTTTATGATGCAGCTATGGCTGTGTGGCCTCCCCTTGCTTCTGTTCCGTAGCCTCTCCAGCTAGTTTGTGAGTTCCCTGAGGTCCTTTCCATATTTTCTCTTCTTAATTCAGCCAGAGTTTGTCTCCATTGCTGATAGAGCGCCATGCTTGGTTCCTTCAGGTCTCGGCTGAAACAGTTTCACAGAGATGTCCCCTAGCCTCCGAATCAAGTCGCCTATTATTCCTGGAATACAACCCCGTCTTTCTTTCATCACACTTATCACAGCCTGTCCGTGTTTTGTTTGTTTACTTGCTTCTGTCTGGTTCCCCACCAGGCTATAAGCCCATGGGGCCATGGACCATTGTATTCTTGTGTGGACAGCATAGAACCTGACAGCTAGTAGTGTTCAAAATGGTTGTGATTGGCCAAATGGATGCATGGAAGGTCAGAGACGCCTGTTTTGCGATGGGGTTGACCTGGGAGTTACCAGATGGCCAGATAAACCCCTTACTTCAGGTCACATTCCCTCCTCCAGAGTCACGCAGAGACTCCAGCTCTGTTTCTTCATGGTGAGCAGGCCCGTCATTGATGACAAGAGGGTGTCATGAAGAGAAAACCCTATTCTTACACAGACACGGTTGTCCCTGCCCTGGGTGGGGAGGTTGCCCGCCACCCCAACAAACAGGCACCAGCCAAGCACAACAGGGAACAGTAATTAAATGATAGTCGGATAAAGGCTATAATTGGCTTTAATGTCTTGACATAATGGCTACTTAGACATTGATAACCCTGCAAATAATAGGGACGACACTAATGACACTGGCAGGTTAATCGTCAGGCTGACGCGTGTCGGGGGTTATTCCAGTTACCGTTGCTTCATAACAAACCACCCCCATGCTTAGTGGTGAAAAATATTCATTTATTATTCTAATGGGTGAGGATTTCAGATGGGGCACTGTGGGGACGACATACCTCTGCTCCACAGTGTCTGGGGCCACAGCTTGAAGACCTTTGAAGGCTGATGCTACCTGGAGGTTTGTTTAAAGGTTTATTTACTCACATGATTGGGTGGGGCATTGATTAGCTGCGCTGTTGGGCTTCTTCACAACATAGTGGCTAGGTTACAAGGGTGAATGAGTGGAGAGAGAGAGAGAGAGAGAGAGAGAGAGAGAGAGAGAGAGAGAGAGGAGATGGTAGAAGCCATATTGCCTTCTACAGTGATCAGAAATCACCTCATTTCTACTAGTCGTGGTAGCAGTCTCAACAGTCAATTTATATTGAAGAGGAAATTAGACTCCATATTTTGATTGAGCCTGGAAGAGCATATAGAATTAGAAATACCACTGTTTCTGGAAAATATAATCTGTCACAGGGCCCTTCCCCTTGCTCCACCTCTCAAACTGGAGTTGACTCCAGCCAGTCAGGTCAGGCTCTTCCTAGTCCCTTCCACCTGTCCCTCAGCCTCACGTTGCTCAGGTTTATTAACACATCTTCCCTCCTCATGTTTCTCCCTCTGCCAGGGTCCAAGACCCTATGCCTGAACTCCAGGAAATCTTACTGTCCTTTAAAGTCAGTTCTTGTAAGAAGTCCTTCCCGATTCTCTCGGCCTCCCAGCTGGACCTCAGGGCTTCTTTTCCTTTGAAACCTGCGCTTCCTTCCAAGAGCTTTAAGCCCAGGGGACCTCTACCAAAGAGTCAGCTTTATCTCCCTGGGTAGGGGCCAGCGTCCCAGTCCAGTGATTAGGGCATCAGACACAGAGAGGTGGCTGATGAGGGGCCTCAGTGAGCCCTGGGGGGTGGGGAGAGTTTCCCATATTATATGACCTGGCAGAGAAAGAGCAGTAGAGCTGTGCTTCCTGAGACCTGGACTCTCTGAGTTGCTCAGGCTCAACCTCCACGGGTGTCAGCCGCACGCTTCCTTTCTGCACATCCCATGTCCAGTCCCTCTACATGTCTCATTGCGCTTTGCCTTCTCTTGTCACCCCCTCATTACGACTGCCCTGGGCCATGCCACCCTCATCTCTAACCTGCATGGTTACAGCAGCCTCCTTCAAGGATCCTGCAGCCAGCTAGAAGACTGATTTTAAAACATAGTCAGATCCTGTCACTTCTTTGCTCAAAACTTTCCTGAGCTTCCCATCTCGTTGCCAATAGAAGCTAAAGTCTTTACCAGGCCCTATGTTCCTCTCCCGCCTACGATGACCCTACCCGCCCTTGCCCCCTCCAGGGGCCCACACGCCACGGTGCTCCACTGCAAGGCTGCGCCCTGCTCTTCCTGGAACTGGCTCCTTTAGGTTTTTCATATGGGTGACCCTTGTCATTGAGATTTCTACCCGAATATCAGCTGCCAGAGGGCCTGCCCTGCCCAGTCCCTCTCCAAACACCCCCATCCTGAATTGTATGTTGTCAGTGTACTAATCATTACATGAATTTATATTTTGTATTTATTTGCGTATTAATCTTATCAGCTATCTTCTCCTTCTTCCACCCCACTCTCTGCCTTCCCACCTTCATGACAACAAACTTCCTGAAAGCACAGATCATCTGTGCCAAATCCCTTGAAACTGGCCATAGCAAGGCTCGATAATCACCTGTGATTGAATGAAATCTTGATCAGGGTACTCCATGGCTGGTGCCGCTAGGTCACGTAGTGCAGGATCAGGTGAGTTAGATTGCCAATGTCACGAACCAAATGCCAGTATGTTTCTGTGCAGTTATATTCCCACCCCCCACAGGCGTTTCGTGATTACACAGAAGGCTGGGTCTTCAAGCTGAAGCATGGGCCATCAGATGACTTTACAAATGCATGCAATTCCCCCATGACCACTAGGAGGTACCCTACTCTCATCCCGAAACGCTAAGAAATACTGGATAGAGGCCAGGCATGGTGGCCCACACCTGTAATCCCAGCATTTTGGGAGACCTAGATGGGAGAAATGCTTGAAACCAGGAGTTCAAGACCAGCCTGGGCAACATAGAGAGACCTCATCTCTACAGGAAGGAAGGAAGGAAGGAAGGAAGGAAGGAAGGAAGGAAGGAAGGAAGGAAGGAGGAACTATTGTGAAGAGCACATTCTAAACTGTTAACAAGCATGTCTTGGGAGGGAAGAAGTGGAAGGAGTCGGGAGGAGAAAGTGTCTATTTTTTTTGAGTTGCAGTTTCACTCTGTCACCCAGGTTGAAGTGCAGTGGCATACTTACGGCCACCACAGTCTTGACCTGGTGGGCTCAGGCAATCCTTCCACCTCAGCCTTCCAAGTAGCTGGAACCACAGGTGCGTGCCACCATACCTGGCTATTTATTTATTTATTTATTGTAAAGATGTGGTCTCACCAAGTTGTCCAGGCTGGTCTCAAACCCCTGGACTTAGGCAATCCTCTTTCCCTTGCCTCCCAAAATGCTGGGATTACAGGCGTGAACCACTGCGCCCGGCTGGAAGTATCTTTTTTAACTCTAGTAGAGGTTTACATATATTTAAGGAATTTTTATACTGTGAATGTATTTGTATATAAATATTTTAATGTGTCTATATATTCTTTAAAAATTTTCATTTTACAAGAGAGAAAGCAAATTCTGAATGCTTAAGTGATTTTACTTTATTTTGTTCCAGATTGAAACCCCTTGACCGTGTCTCCTGAGGCATGCTAAAGGTGCGGGTGTATTCAGTGAAGATCAGAGCCACATATCATCCAAGGCCATGTGGGAGCTTGATGGATCTGCTGCTTAACTCTCTTTTCATTGCAGTTTCTCACAGTGTAACCGATTATGCCCCAAGGATGGATAAAACGTTGAACTTATCATGTTAATGACACTAGGCATCTCATGCATTGTAATGTGATATCAACAAATCATTTTATACCTGTGTTTCTACCTATAGATTGGTAACCATGGACAGATAAACAAATGATTGCACTAAAGTGCTATAAGTGATCATAAAGATATGTGAAGACCAGTATGAAAACAAGGGATAGAGAGAACTTGCTCTGAGTCTGTTTCGCCGTTGGTACCAGGGTGTAACAAGGTCCACCTCTGAAGGTTGCTAGGAAGAGTAACATAATGTGAGGGGAATCCCCTGGTATTGAGCAGGCTCCAGGTTGGATCTAGCAGTCTGAGGCTGGCTCCCCAAGGTAAGTGTGATCAAGGTTGGGAGGAGGAGTGCTACAGAGTCAGAAGAAGGATGGGTGAAGAGGCTGCTTCTGGGGACTCCAGGGTCCCTGCTCATGATACTCCTCAGCACAGGAATGGGAGAGTCAATAACTAAGCAGCTGCAGGAAAGGAAACTGGGAGAAGGCATTTAAGACGCCTCTCCAAGGGTTGGGTGCAGCAGCAGATACATACTTCCTTGAGTTTCTGCCTATTTACCTCCCTATCTCTTTGCAAACCTGTGATGCCATTTGTCACTGGAAACCTTTTTGGAACTCGTGTAGGTAGTACTGTGTGACATACAGATTAGGCACGAAAGTAAGTCTACCTAGGTATGCATTCCAGCTTGGCCACTTACTAACTCTCCTGTGATCGAAGTAGTGCTCTAAGTCTCAACTTAGAGAGAGTTTTTGTAAAATGGGAATATTATTAATACTTTTCTCAAAGGATTGTTGGAAGGATTAAATAAATACTGAGAAAATGCTTAGAACAGTGACCACACTCTCAGTGAATATTAGCTATGACCACTTTTTCATTCTAATCAGCCATTCATTCACTCATTTATCCACAATCTCATGCATTTCTTTGACTCTTTTTATGAATATTTATGGATGCTTAATTTATACCAGACACTATGCTAAATATGAATGGAGAATGTAGGACTAAAGAACACTTGGTCTTGCCCATGGGAAACACATGGCCTAGGAGAGGGGAGGATAGAGATAGCCCAGATGATTTCAAGCTAACGTGGTCTAAAAAGATGTTTGCATAGCAAAGGAAAGCATAGAGAAAGAAAGGATACGTCAATGTGGGTGGGATGGAGAGAAGGTTTCCCAGAAGAGGGGACATTTGAACTCGGAGCTGAAAAGTGAATAAATGTTCTCATGGAGACGGAAAATAATGATAAATAATGCCGTTTGCTGTATAACAAACCATATGGAAGCATAACACCAAAAAAGCCAATTGTGTGGCTGACAATTTGAGTTAGGGTCAGATGAACAGTTTTCTGCTAATCTTCACTCCTAATTCAGTTTCTTTAATAGATATGGGGATATTCTGCCCATCTATTTCTTCTTGAATGAGCGTTGATAGTTTGTGTCTTTTAAGGGATTTGCCCATTTCGTCTAAGTTGTCAAATTTATTTACTCATTATAAATTTGTTCATGATATTCCTTTATTAGTCTTCAAAGTAAGGTCTCTTATTCCTGATATTAGTAATTTGTATCTTTTAATTTTTTTCTGATCAGTTGGGCTGGAAATTTTTCAATGCTATTCGTCTTCTCAAACTTTTAGTTTCATTAATTTACTATTTTGTTTTTCTATTTTATTGATTTATGTTCTTTGGCATTTCTTTTCTTCTGCTTATTTTAATTTCTTCTTTTTTGGTTTTTTTTTTTTAGTTGGAGTCTCACTCCGTTGCCCAGGCTGGAGTGCAGGGGCACGCTCACGGCCACCCCAGCATCGACCTGCTGGGTTCAGGCGATCCTTCCATCTCAGCTTTCCAAGTAGCCTGAACTACAGGCACGTGCTACCCGCTCCCCCACCAATCCTGACTAATTTTTTGATTAGTCATGCTGCTCAGGCTGGTCTCAAACCCCTGAGCACAGGCAATCCTCTCACCCCCACCTCCCAAAATGCTGGGATTACAGGTGTGAGCCACCGCGCCTGCACTCCCTGAGCCTTTTAATTCCTTCCTCTACCATGCCCCGTGACAATTCAGCCATTTCAACTGTGCTCAGCATAAACCATCACTTTTTGCAGATGTTTGGAGCCACTAATCCACAAGTCAGAACCAGCTCCAGGGTGCTCACCAGAGTGTTAAATTCTGTGTCAACAAAAGAATGGCCCCAAGTCAATAAAGTCTTCATTGTTTAGGCTAATGTTTCAGCTCCCTTGATTAAGTGCCCTCAAATTCACTCCCAGAGTACTCCCTGATCCTGTTGTCAGTGATGGCTAGTTTTCCAACTCCTTGGGACTCCAACTCTTTATTCCCTTATCAGATATGACACATCTCCAGCTGAGCTGTGCTGCAACTTAACATGATTTATCAGTCTTTGTCTTCCCACAGAGGGTGGGGACAAGGGGGCAATTACTAGATCTTAAAAGGGAGGAGGTCAGCCATCTTTATAGACTCCAAGGGTCCAGAGGAATCTGAGACCCCAAATCTTTGAGGGCAACTGAGATATACCCATTCCATATTGCCTGGAATGATCTGGGATGAAAATGGAGTTCTAATTGGCAGCTGGGTAGTGAGTGATTTAATGATTTAATCCCAAACCCCTAACTTACTGATTGGTATTTAAAGTTTTTTGTTTTAGAGATGAGATCTTGCTCTGTTGCCCAGGCTGGAGTGCAGTGGTGCAATCATAGCTCACTGCAGCTTCAAACTCCTGGGCTCAAGTGATTCTCTCGCCTCAGCCTCCCAAGTAGCTAGGACTACAGGTGTGTACAACCATGCCTGGCCTGATTGCTTTATTATACCACTCCTAATATCAATTGTCAATTGCATTTTCCAGGAAACAGACTCTGAGACGTTGTTAGGAGTTAAAGAGGTTTATTGAGGGATAATGCCTTTAAGAGATAAGAGGGGGAGAAAGTAGGATTGGGCAAAAGAGAACCCTAGACTGCAATGTGGGTCTGACAATGTTTGAGCCAACCCAACAGGGAGCTGCAGAGCAAATATTGCCCACTAGAGGGACCCAGTGTTGGACAGAAATCACCAGGCCCTGGTTTCCCACTGGCTCAGGAATTGCCTGGGGGCTACCCAAAAGGTGCTGGCCTAGCCTCAAAAGAGGATAGGAGGTGGAACCTGCAGGTGCTAACAACTGGAAGGGGTTAGCCAATTGCACTCCTTGCAACTGAATACGTTATTTATGAGGGACAAATGAGTGACAGCTGTTCATGGCAACACAAGAACACACCAGGCTTCTTCACATGGCAGTCTCAGGCCAGTACTCCAAGACACTGAGGACAGAAGCACATAAGACCTCTTGAGCCTTCGGAATTCACAGCTCACTTTTACTGTGTACTACTGGCCAAAGCAAGTCAAAGGGCTCACGCTGATTCCAGGCCTAGGAGACTCTGCCTCCTGGTGGGAAGGAATGGCTAGCCTTCAGTCACAGGGCTGTGTTTATAGGGATGGGAGAAATGACTGGCCATCTTTGCAAACACTCTGCTGCAGATGACATTAATTGAGCCTCTATATGCCCCAGGCATATTAAATCTTCATGAGATAGATTCCATGATTACCTTTATTTTACAATATAGGAAAACCAAGGGAAGAGAGGTTAAATAGTATGACCAGGTTCATAAGCTCGGAAGTGATGGGGCCATGCTGTGAATGGAGACAGGTGGCCAGTGCAGCAACGGGCCTGCACCTTCTCTGAATGATGTGCTCCTTGATCATAGGGACTGTGATTTCTTCATCCACTTTGCCTGGTTGCTGGCACAGTGCTCAGCACATAGAAGATTCTCAATTATGAAGTACAACTAAATCAGGAAGCTTTATGTACAATATACACAACTAAGTGTGACT
Source organism: Carlito syrichta (assembly GCF_000164805.1). NCBI lineage: Eukaryota > Metazoa > Chordata > Mammalia > Primates > Tarsiidae > Carlito > Carlito syrichta. Next base: position 189,249 of record NW_007183143.1, read on the forward strand.
TAAACAATAAGAATGTCTATTGTCTCACTTAATAGTGAGTCTGTGGCTGGGCTCAGTGGCTCAGCCTGTTATTCCAGCACTTTGGGAGGCCGAGGCGAGTGGATTGCCTGAGCCTGCAGGTTCAAGACCAGCCCGGGCAACTTGGCAAGACCTCGTCTCTATGATAAATCAAAAATTAGACGGGTGTGGTAGCGCGTGCCTGTAGTTCCAGCTACTTGGAAGGGTGGGGTGGATCGCCAGAGCCCAACTGGTTGACACTGGTGTGGCTGTGAGTGTGCCACTACACTCCAGCCTGGGCGATGGAGTGAGACGCTAACAAAAAAAATAGTGAGTCTGGAGGTTGGTAGTTTTAGGGTTGATTAATTCAATGTCTCATCAATGTCAGAATTTCGAATCATTTTTCCTATTCTTTTTGTCTTTTCATGCTTACAGAATGGCCATCACAACTCTGAACATCATCCTTTCAGGACCCTATTGAAAGAAGAAAAGGGCAGGGCTTCTCTTTACCAAATTTTGTTTTTTGTTTTTAATCAGAAAGGAAAACCTTTCCCAAAAGCCTGTCATCAAATTTCCCTAACATCCCATTGGCCAGGCCAACTCACATGTTCACTTCCAAAGCCATCACTGGCAAAAGGGAAGAGGATTGTTATAATGGGCTTAGACCAACCAGAATTTATCTTCTGAGGCTGGTCACATTGCCTTTGGACCCTAGATAAAACCAGGGTTCAATTATGACTGTAGATCACCGAAACTGACACATTAGCACAGTGGCTTTGGCTCTGAAGGTAGATAGAAGGGTTTAAATGCCAATTTCTCCACTCTATGGCTCTGTGGTCTTACACAAATTACTTAACATTTCCGAGCCTTAGCTTCCTCAAGGGTAACATGGGAGATGTTAGCGTCTATCCCATAGGTGTGTTGGGAGGATTACATGAGAATACTGCATAGAAAGCACTTGGCTCAGGCAGGGCCTGGCACACAGCAAGCATTCTCAAGAGGTAGTGACTAACTTATACTGAACTGCATAATCTCCTCGAATGCGGAAGGGTGGGACTTTGTAAGATTGACAACTAAAGCCCACTCTTTGGTGGGGCAAGGAGCTGTGAGCTTCTGTGGCCAGTGGACTCCATGAAAGGGAACCGGCTCAAATCACCATGAAAGTGCCACTCCTTCCAAGGCAATTAGAAGCAGTGGGTTGGACCTCTGAGACCTGAAGCCAAGGACCACGCTGCCCGGATCAGGCAACAAGCAGTATAGAAATGCCGCATCTCAAAGCCGGGGCCACAGAGAGCATTGTTGGCCATGTTGCATCAGTACCAGGGAACCAATGATTGTCACTTTCCTTCTCTCTCACTCCCTGCTCTGACTCTGAAGCGTCAAGCAACAGGAGGGGCGGAAGGGAAGGCAGATGGGACATGGACAGCACCTTCCTTGCGACCTGGGTACAGTCTGAGCTGAGCACATGGGAGAAGCTTTATGCTAGATGTGAGGCAAAGGTTTCTGTTGAGACTAGATGGTCTCTCAAATTCAGAACATGAGGTAGAGTTGTCAAAGTGGGATTAGTCAGCACAAGTGACAGCACAGCTAATGGGTTCCGCTTGGGGTTATTTTAAGGGACAAAGGCTGTGGAGCCATCAGCATGTGTATGAAGGAAGAGAAGGTTCCAGCAGAGTTAACTGCACTGTGGCCAGCTGGAGGGCACATTGGATCCTGTCTGCAAGAGAGGGGCCAGGCCACCCCCGGAGCCTGCTCTGCCAGAGGGGTTCCAGCAAGCACTGTGAAGTCCCTTCTCACTCTGACCCATGTAGAAAAGGTCTAAAAGAGTTTGCCTGGCCACACAGAGAATGTTTGAAGCCCTCTGTGGCAGCCTTCTCTGTTTTTGGACATCACATTAGAAAGTCTTGCTAAATTGGCTTGAAACATCTCCCTATTTTTGCCTGAGAGCCAGGCAGGCCAAGCCAGTTCCTTTGGACATGGGAACACAGAGAACAAGGCCTCTCCGATCCAGCAGGGCATGGCCCCAGCCCCCTTTACCACGTCCAGGGAAACAGCAGTCTGGTAGAGTCAGTGCTGTGTGACTGGCTTGTTTAACGTTTATTTTGAGTGTTAGGGGTGTGGATGCTGCAGCAAGTGACTGTCCTCTGAGGTGGCCTGAGGGAGGAGCAGGAATGCCCCAACTGCAGGTTGGGTATCAGCAAACAGTTCAGACCACCCTCTCCCCGTATCCCCTCAGAGCATCCCTGGGTCAGGGGCTAGCCTGTCCTGCAGCACTGAAGGGCGTGAGGGATGAGCAGGGCCTCGGGCTCACAGAGCAGGCAACTCTGGTGGGACGTGGCTAGGGAACGTGCAAAAGGGACCAAGGTACGGTCCAACCTAGAGGGAGGGGGAAGGGGGCATGTGCTGGAGACTGGAGGTCCATGTCCGGTAGCCTTGGGGGTGGAGTGGGTAGCCCAGGCTGGACAGCATGGGCAGTGGTCTCACTCCACAGGTAAGCCCTTCCTGCTCCGTGTTACCCAAGTTTGTATCGGGGCTGCCAGGGCCTTTCACTCGGCCACATCGATGGACAGCATGGCCTTGATCGCAGGGAACCTGTCGCAGGAGAAGTCGGCAAGCAGCTGCTTGGTGCCACTCCGGGTGGGCATGATCTCAAAGCGGATGCGGGACCGCTCCTTGGGGCGCAGGGTTGGCACGCTGAGGGGAAGGGCACGAATCAGTGTTGATGCGAGACACAAAGACCTTGTGCTGGACAGGCCTTCTGTGGCCTCAGGACCTGTGCTGGTGGTGGCTGGTCACCTCTTCAGCTTCCTCTAGCTGCCTCCTGGGTCACTGGCCCCTTAGTCCTGGGACACCTCAACAGGGGACCAGGGAGGAGGTTCCATCATCTCCCAAATATTATAATCCCCCAGGCCAGCTTTTAGCTCAGATGACCTGGTCTTCCCAGGAGTTCGAGTTTGGGTAACCCCTAAACCAAATGCAAGTGTAGATTCTTACGTTTCCAGATCCCCCCAAAGAGTAAAGAACCCAAGACCAGAGAGACTGCTGTCTGCCTGCCCAGGGGCTCTGGTGGGCACCCTCCGCCCCTCTCGCCAGCCCCATGCTGGCACGCAGGCTGGGGACTCACTTGATCTTCAGGTTGCCCAGCAGCAAGCCACTGCCCTCCACCATCAGCACGCAGTCCTTGACCGGCTCATCCAGGGGGTTTGAGAAGAGCATCTGCACGTTCACAGGCTTCCGCACACGAGCCTGGTCCAGCACCTGTGGAGAAGAGGGACGGCCGGGTCAGGACCCAGGCTGCTCTGTGCCTGCCCGCCCCTTGGGGAGGGTGGGGTAGCATTACGTGGTGATGGGGAAGCCGTCGCTGAGGACAAAGGAAGAGAGAGCCATGTACAAAGCCCTCCTGAGTACCAGGCGCACCGACCAGATGGCCCCCCCACATATCCACGCAGGGATTCCTGGGACACTACTGTCCTTACCAAGCTGTGGAGGGGGAGGAGGGGCACGCTGCAGAGGCTGACCCGACTTCAGTTTATCCCCTGCTTCCATTTGGGAGAGTTAGGATACTTTTCATGCGGAATCTGACACCACCACTTTCCTTGGACTTCCTGCTCGTGGGTCTTAATTCTTCCCTTAGAGCCTGAACGTGCCTCTTTGGGAGGCCCCACCGGAGTGGAATAGGGCAGCCACTGGCCCCTGAGGCTGCCATACCCAGGCTCACAGTGCAGCCCCTTCTGCTCTTCGTCACAGGTCTTGGGTCCGCCCAGCTCAGTAGGGCCACCTCTTTCTACACCCCAGTCTACCGATGTCCTTCTAAACTTCCGGAGCCCCGACAATCCCTGTGTACCATGCTGTGGTCTGGGAGGGACTCCAGCACGCACTGTCCTTATTCAGGGGTCAGAGAAGGTGAAGACTGGGTTTGGGGTCAGAAGAGCATCCTGGACTATTTATTCAGACCAAAAGATACAAGCTGTTGTACAAGAAGCAGCCATGACTCTGAACAGACAAGTCATCTCTCAGGGTCTGAACTTCCTCCTCTGAGAAGGAGAGACCGTCATCCATTCCCTCTCAGCAGGGATCAGATGAGATCATGGGTGGGGGAAAGCATTTTGGAGATAGACACTGAAATTATATGACTGGTGGATTTCTTTCTGTCTTCTTTCAAGGATCACTGGAGAGGTTGCTGGGTTTTTTTTTTTGTTGTTGTTGTTGGTCTGGGTTTTGTTTCTCTTGTCACTAATCCTCAGAGCAACCATTTTTCGGTGACAAGGCTGAAGTTCAGACTAATTCAATAACCTGGAAAATTCACACATTGGGAAGGAGCAGAGCTCAGCTGGTTCCAAAGCCTTTGCTCTTTCTGACAGGCCCTGCGATACCTACCGATAATTTGTGAATAATTGAAGCAACGTAGAGACCATGACCTGGACTATCATTTCTCCCATGGACTCATTTAAGTGCATGGCATCATTTGAGATTGAAGCCGAATTTTATGCTATTGGAATATAACAAAGCTACATAAATGGTGCCATATTTTTCACACTGACATTTGAGATTTCCTTGGATTTGTTTTTCTTTCTTGGGTGCTGCTCACCATCTATTGACCCAGATCTGTAAGTGCACCCAGGGGGGATACTGAGGGCCACCAAAAAACCTGCCTTGGATTGCCACAGGCCACGGTCCAATTTGAAGGAACAATGCTCCGGTTTTCTGGTGGTCTGATTCCATGGTCTCAGGTCCTCAGTGCTAATTGCCAATTGGTGCTATGTGAAATAATGGGGTCTTACCCAAATTATCATCTTTTCATACAGATCATTTTCACGAGTTTAAAAATCTGTGCCCTGCTCTGAGTGAGCTGTGTACTGATCCATTCAATCAAGACAAGGATGCCTTGATTCTCTGAGGGCGTAAGCGGAAAAAAGAATGTGCCTAAAAAAAGGGAAGATTGGGAGTCTTTTGAAAAGATTACATCAGAGAGTTCATGGTGGCACATGGCTAGCTTGAATATATTCTGATTTCCTTTCTAAAGATATTACAGTGTCTTTAAAGAGAAAGGAGACTCGCTATGGAAATCCACAAGATGCAGAGTCAAAGTGTTGAATGAAAGATACCACTGCAAGAAGGTTGGAGGATATTGGCTAAAGGAATATAATGGGGAAAAAACCACCTTTGTTTAAACATGGATCATTTTAAGGCAAAAAATTTCATCACTGAACTGGCCGCCACCCAGCCTTGTTTCCCAGCTCAGGAGTTGGAGTAGGCACTCGTCTGTGCACAGAGATGGGGAAAGCTTCTTAGGAAGGCCTTGGGAAGCAGGAGAGGTTTCACAGGCTGGGGACAAGCATGGTTGACAGTGAAGGGAAGACTGCAAGCCCAGAGCCCAGGGACTCTGTCCCAATCCTGCCCCAAGAAGGAGGCTGTCTCTCTTGTACAAATACTGATTATCTACTAAGATCTTGTGCCAAGGGAGACAGTGGTGAAATTAGAACAGAGGTATCACCTGCCCTTGTGGAGTTTACAGTTGGGGTGGGGTGTGCAATCAAATAATTGCACAAAGAAAGATATGATTTCAGCTGGGACAAATGCCAGGAAGGAAGAGGACAGGCGGCTCTGAGGATAACTAGGCCCAGGACGAATTTGGGAGGTCAGGAAATGACACCCTCCAAGGGAAGTATTTTGTTATCTTGATGACAGAGTTACAGCAACTGAGACTCAGATTAAGGGACCTGCTCAGTGTCACCACTGATAAATGAAGTGGCCCAGATACAGCGCCAGGCCCATTTGGTGACACCGCCCAAGGTCTGAACTACTGCTTCTCTCTGCTGCCCGCAAACTGGCTGTCCAGTCACTGGCTCCCTAAGGTGGAGAACTGACCCCTCATCCTGAAGCATAGTCCACACTAACCATGATAGTGAAAAGGTACAAGCAAAGGCTAGCTCCCTGGGAGGACCAGACCGCTCATCAGAGATGGCTCCCTGTATCCCCCTGCTGCCCTCTGTCTGAAGTTGGGAATCCCTGCAGCTAGGGTGCAGTTTAGGGAGGGGGTGAGGCCGGGGCATCCATGACTCCTCTAGTAATCTGGGACTTGGGAAGCTAGTGGCATTGGGACTGGACAGGAAAAACAATTACTGTCTTGACCACTGGGGCAGATGGTAGATACAGCAGATGAGGGAGGACCTGACTCATGAGGCTATTGGTTGGACTCCTAGGGAAGAAAGACCTCATCTTCTCTGCCCATCCATCTGCCAGTCTTCGTCTGGCCTCTTACCCCTCAGATCTGTGCTGCCTGGTTCTGGTGCCCTCTACCCTGGGCTGGGGGAATCGGGCTAGAGGGTAGAAGGTAAGGAATAGGCTAAGGGCTAGAGGGTAAGGAACAGGCTTGAAGTCAGCACAGGTGCTCCTGCTTGGCGCTGAGGAAGGGATAGAGTAGCACTAGGGGCCTCACATAGACCTGTGAGCCCCAATGCCTGGGCTCCTGAGAAGCAAACGAAAGTAAACCCCAAAGCAGAGAAAGCAGAGTCCTTGTCCTCAACAATCTGAAGATGCTGTGGCTGGCTAGGGACATCTTGGGAAAGGCAGGCTGGAAGTCCCAGGGTCCTTTAAGGTATAACCCTGGCTCTGGCCGTAACTGGTTGCTCCCTTTCCTCTGTGCCTCGGTGTACACATGTATAAAATAGCAGGACACAGGATCACAACTCTAGGCTCCTCAGGGTCTAGGATTCTGTGAGTCCAGGGTCCAGAGCCTTGAGGGATGCATGTGAGTCATGCCTGCTTCTGGTCTAGTCCACAAACAGGCACCTGGGCTGAGGCCCTAGAAGGACAGCTTAATTTGCCACGGGCAGAATCCACCCCTGTGCCTCTCTGCGACTCCTGAGCCTGGAACTACCCAGAACACAGCAGATGCTCAGCTGCTGAGGGAGCGAACAAACTGAACAGAGTTCTTCCAGTCCCCTCCTCGGCTGATACCCCCAGTGGATCTAGAACTAGAATCTGAGAAGCTGCCAGGCACATGTGCTTATCTCACCAGGCAGGAAGCAAGAACAGTGACCTGAGTGGGAGTTCTCAGCTGGACCCTCTGGCAAAGGCCCGACCCGAGCCAGGCCCAGTTCTCTGCCCTTCCCAGCAGGAATAGACTTTCCCTTGTGGTCTGGGAGCGCTGAGGCTCACGGGAACGGGGAGCGGGTGGGGCTGTTGGCAGCTGGGCTGGCTGGGGGAGGCATCCCTTCCCATCCTGTTACCTCCAGAGTCAGGGTGGGGTTGTCCAGAATGACGTCCCGCTCCACCACCACCTCTGCTTCTTCAGGGACCTTGCACACAGCTGTGATCCGGATCATGTTGTCCGCCTTCAGGTACTTCTCATACTGAGCATATGAGATCTTCACGGGATACTCTGCTTCTGCAAGGACAAGCCAGGGGAATAGGGTGAGAGGGAGTAGGGACAGCTTCTTCAGAACGGACGCCAAGCCAAGCCAGGGCAAGCTAGCAGGAGATCTATAGCCCAGGGCTTAACTGAGCCCTCCCGGGCCAGGCCCCATAGGAAGCTTCCCCCTGGGCAGGGTGGGCTCCAGGGAGAGCCCAGGGAGGGACCAGGGCTCTGGGTGGGCAGACTTGCAGAAAGATAGGCTTGCCGGGGCTGAAGTTGCTGAGGCTTCTTCCCCACCTTGGGAGGTGTTGGAGGGCAAGTGTCTAAGGTAGGGGAAGAATGCAAACGCTACCTGACTGTACCTGACTGCCTCATGACAATGACAATCACAATAATAACACAGTAACAGGTGGGAAGGGAAGCTGGGTGCTGGGGAAATACATGCTTAGGGCCCTCCTAGTAATCTTATGACCTGGGGTTCTATTACAGCAGCTTCCAGAACTGCCTTTCTACCATGGTCTCTCCTGCTTCTAAATTCACACACCAGTCAGATGAAGCGTTCGTGTTTGTTTTTTTTTTTTCTTTTTCTAAGTCATGTCTCTCCTCTTCCATGTCACTTCAAAGATCTTCCATGAAGTCAGCCATGGTGGCTCACACCTGTAATCCCAGAACTTTGGGAGGCTGAGGTGAGACAGCTGATGGAGCCCAGGAATTTAATTTGAGGCTAACCTGGGCAATGTAGTGAGACTTCATCTCTACAAAAATTAAAAAGAAAAAATTATCCAGGCACGGTGGCATGTGCCCGTAGTCCCAGCTACTCAGGAGCATCACCTGAGCCTAGAATGTCAAGGCTGTGGTGAGCCATGGGTGACAGTGAGACTCAGACTCAAAAAAAAACAAAAACAAAAACAAAACCACAGCAAAGTGGGGACCAAATGTAGGCCCCAACTTTACCTGTATGATGACCACTTGTATACCTACTTCTGAATTGTACCCTACATCTTTAAAATTAAATAAATTTTAAAAACACACACAAACGTCCATGGCTCCTTGCTGCCTCAGGGCTAAAGTTCGGGTCCCTCAACCTGACCCTGCACCCCCTGATCCCGACTCACCACTCCCTTAAAAGAACCTTCTGCATTTCTCATGAGACAAAACAGGTACCTTTATACCCTGGCACTTTGATGCCCATGGTCCCCTCAGATGGAAATCCCTCTTCCAGCTTCTCTCCATGTACACAGCTCCTCCCCAAGGATCCTCTTCTGACACCACAGGCCACAGGGCTCTCTCCCTCTCCTGATGTTCCTGGGGTTACCCTTGCCCAGGCAGTCATGCTGGGTGGCCTGGGAGTGTCCTGGCACCCACAGTGTCACAGACTCTTTCAGGTAAGACTGTAAGGAGAACATTGCCTCTGCTTCCAGCACTGGGGGAATTTGCCATGGCTGCCCTGAATGTAGAGAGGACAGTCCCTTGCAACAGCTGGTTTAACCCTCCTGGTCAGTGACCAATGAGGCTCAGAAAGGGAGGGAGACTTAACCAGGGTCATCCAGCAAGTGGCAACAGGACTTCAAGACCACTGCACCTGCCTCCTCCCGGGTCCCAAGTCACTTTGCTGTCTCTTGCAAAAAGATTTTTTTTTTTTGAGTTGGAGTCTCACTCTGTCACCCAGACTGGAGTGCAGTGCACGTTCCTGGCCACTGCAGTCTCGACCTGTTGGGCTCTGGCGATCCTTCTGCCTCAGCCTTCCGAGTAGCTGGAACTACAGGTGCGCGCTACCACGCCCGGCTAATTTTTGATTTGTTGTAGGGATGAGATCTCATCAAGTTGCCCAGGTGGGTCTCAAACCTGCGAGCTCAGGCAATCCGCTCATCTTGGCCTCCCAAAGTGCTAGGATTACAGGCTGGGCCACTGAACCTGGCCTCAAAAAGATTTTTTTAGCCATTTCCCTTCTGTGAATTTTATGATCTCCAAAGTATGTCTTCCTTTGAGATCTGAAGGTCAATAACAGCTAGGCATTTGCTTCTGATCTAGAGATTTCTGCTAAAATTCTGCCTGAAGACAGATTCTAAGGAAGCCACCTTTTGATAGGTGTGACACCTCTCAGTTTCTCTACAGACAGAATTCCTTCAAGATGGGCTGTGTAATTAATCAGTTTCTATTTGTTCCTTATATGAACCACCCCACCCCTGCTAATCTGCTTGGTAAGTCCCAACTTTTCACAACAGCTTGAAGGATTTTGCCAATGTGGGCACACCTGCGTTCCAATCCTGTGGCACCTGCCTTCATCCGCTCCACCTTGTTCCCTTCTCATCCCTGCCACCCAGGACAAGGAGTCACTGTTCCCCAGTACTCAGACTTCTAAGAAATCCTTGTCAATGTTGTCAGGAATTCAGAAACTCCGTCCAGCCCTGAGCAGTTGTGGGGGAACAGTGCTCCTTGTCCTGGGTGGCAGGGGTTCACAGCCCTGTGGTTACTGCAACCCTTCCACGGTCCAACCTGAAAAGTGATTTGTTGAGGGACGGGGCTGAGGGGAGATAGGTGGCAGCAACACAACATAGAAAATAGGAGGGGCACTGGGTTTAGTATCAGGAAACCTAGGACTAAGACCAGGCACTGCCACTTATGAGCTATGACACTTAATTTCTTTTCTTTCCTTCCTTTTTTTTTTTTTTTGAGTTGGGGTCTCACTCCGTCGCCCAGGCTGGAGTGCAGTGGCACGCTCACAGCCACCCCAGCGTCGACCTGCTGGGCTCTGGCGATTTCTCCACCTCAGCCTTCCAAGTAGCCGGAACTACAGGTGCACACTACTATGTCCAGCTAATTTTTTTTTTATTTATTGTAGAGTTGAGTTCTTGCGAAGTTGCCCATGCTGGTCTCAAACCCTCAGGCTTAGGCAATCCACTCTCCTCGGCCTCCCAAAGTGCTGTGATTACAGGCTGAGCCACTGAGCCTGGCACACTTAATTTCTTAAGCAAGTCATAAATCTCTCTAAGCCTCCCTTTCTGCCTCTTTAAAATGAATACTGAAATCCATTTTTTTTTTAGGTCAAGTGAGGTGGTATACAAGGACATACTCTGCCAGCCGTGAGGTGGTATACAGGTGGTATATCACCCATCAGTGATATTGTTTCCTGGCTATGAACCATCAAAGCCTACCTCCCTCCTTCCCCAGGGCATAGAAGGATTTGGGTCGGCACCACTCTGACTGGCACTGTTCATAGAGACAGCAACTGCCAAAGCATCACGACCCACAGCTCAATCACAGGGGCCATGTGCTGCTCTATCTTTAGTTGGCTGACTAACCTAGAGCCCAGAAGATACCCCATAGCCCCAGAAGACTGTCAGCCACCTTGGATCTGTGGAGCCCCACCAACTACAGGATGAGTTACCTTCCTCGGGATCCAGGGACATTGTGACGGAGTCCTCCCACACCTCGTGTACAAGCGTGCCATTGTAGACGATGGTCCAGGCGGTCATGTTCACTGTCACTATCTTCGGATCACTGGTCAGGTTTTTGAGCTGCAGGACCAGGCTGACTTCTTTGCCCACTGCCAGCAAGCCCATGACCTTGAATTTCCCAGAGATGCTGGGCTCCCGTTCCTCTAATTCCAAACGCCCTGAAGATGTTGGTCCAAATGATGCATTGGGTTTCAGTTTCCCCAAAGCCTTTTGGAACACTTCTCTTTCCTGGCTGGAACCTGTGTGGTGGGAAAAGAGAGGAGCATCTCAGGGATGCAGGGCAACCTGGGACAAAGGACAGTGTCCTGCCGGGAAAGGTGGCCTGGGACGAACGCTGGCTCACTGCTGCCCCAGGATGCTGCTCCAGGTGAGTGTTCGACCTCCACAGGTCTCCCTCTCACCTGCCTTAACCTGAGACTCCCAGACCAGCTGGTCTCTAGTGCTTTTCCAATCAGTTCTACATTTCGAAGACTGTAGAGAAAGCCTAACCGGCACTTGCACAAAGTTACTATATGGCTTGGTCATCTGTTTATGTTAATTAAGTTAGGTTTCTTTTTTCTAATAAGAGGTCTTTTGTGAGACTGAAAGAACAAACAGGTAATTTTGAAATAAATCACAAAAATTGAGCAGAAAATGGCTAGAATTCATAAGCCAAAAATAAGGGTATGATTTAGAACTGACTTCATTCAAAACACTTTCAAAACAGGTGACCATGTTCTTCTACTAAAGAAAAACAAGAGTCAAGGAGTGACACTTTGTGCCAGTCGACAAGGCCTTTCCATGACTGGTATGGTGACAAGTGATGACTAAGTTAAATTGTTGAGAGATTTCAGGTCTCAAAATGCAAGGGCTGGATAAAAGGATGGGTTTTGGACACTGACTCAGCCTATGGGTGCTGCTGAGTGTGATGGCATAAGTAGTCCATAGAGAATGACAGTGATGTGCCCGAAAATGGCTCTCAGGGCACTGCGAGTTGAGTAACCAGCCATAAGCCACATCTGGGCTGACTAAGCAGTTCGCATAAGGCCTTGACCTGAGTTAGACCTGCTGTAAGGAGGTGTTGACCTTCCAGGAACACAGAGAGGTACACAGAGAAGAATGGCTATGTTTACATCTATAAATCACACGTATGGTCCCCCACCCTCCCCAACCAACCTGGAAATTAAGCCACGAGATGGCTTATGATAAGCACTTGATATGCCGCAGGCCCATTCCCACAAGTTACGTGTAACAACTGGAAGAGACTTCAGAGACCAACTTGTCCAAGTCCCTCATGTTAGCATTAAGACCTTAAGAGAAGCGACTGGTCCAGACCACTCTGAAGATCTGAGGCCAAGAGGGAGCCAGTCCTCAGGTGTCTGAACCCCTGGTCTAAGGTTCCTCCCTCACACCCTACTAAAAAGGAGGCAGGCTGCCAGATTACCTAAGTTGCTAGCTCCTGGTGGGCTGGGTTCCTTCTGGTGCCTTCCCATCCTCTGGTTGAGTCGTAAGTCCACACCCAGAGCTGAAGGCTGTGCACGGGCCTCAGCCTTCTGTGCCTGCGACCTTGAAGCAGGTATGTTTGCTCAATGAGGCTTAGAGCTGCGATACCTATATAGGTCACCTGCTCGGCTTACTCAAGACTGAGCTTCTTCCTGCTGCTGTTTTCTCCCTTTGGTGTTGCTGTTGCATCAATACTTAGCAACCCGTTTTATGAGCTTTTCCTCCCTGGGGCCCTCAGAAACAAGCTGGACTCATTAGGAAAGAAGAGCTGGGCAACACCAAGCAGGGTGATCTGTCCTGCTGTCACGCAGGGCTAGGGTGCTGCCAGGAGTCCTGCAGGGAACCCCTCCCAATCTCATGGCTGGCTCCTCTCCATTGTTTAGGGGGTTTGGCTGGGACAGCCAGAGTCCCCAAGAAACAGGATTAAAGTGTGAGAGTTAGGTAAGGAGACCCACAGGATCATAACTCCATATAAGCAGAGCCTGTAAAATAGCCGCCTTGGGAGGTCATTGTTCCAGTGAGGCTATAGGTGTTCAAATCAGTAAGGTCACCACTGTTGTTTATTAAGTCTTCATTGTGTGCCTGGCATTGCTCTTGGCATGCGGTGTACATTGGCTCATTTAAATTCTACCGAAAACAAGCACTGCTGTTCTCACTCTATAGGGGGGGAGAGAGGGGTCAGAGATCACAAGAAGCACGTGTGAGGTGGTCAAGTTAAGAGAGGAAGGCCTGAAGTTCACCTTGGGCCCCAGGTGTTTTGCTTGCTGGTCCCTGACACTTTTTTGCATCATGACATGTTTCAAAATATTGTTCTATCTACCCCCACCCCCACCCCATCTTCAGTCTCTGTTGCCTCCCCAGAGCCCAGCATGAAGCCAGCACTTAGTAAGGTCTCAGAATGTGTTTATTGACTGAGCAAAAGTCCATCTGACCTCAACCCTGGGAACGGCCCACAGAGGCAGACTGGGGGCAAATGGAGGCCACCAATCTCATTACCTTAGGGCTGGGCCTCAAAATATCTACAAGCATCAGTTCCCAGAGGGGTCACCCAGCTGGACTTGGAGTCAGACTCCTTCCCCCATGCTTAGCTTTTGCAAACCCGGCCAACACCAACAGCCAGCAGTTGCTCAGAGGTTTAGGGCTCACTTCAGGGTGTACTGTGGGCACCTTTATGAGAGTACTTCTCTCGACCCCTCACAACCGACTGTGAGGATCAATGGAATCAAGGATTTCAAAGCATTTTAGAAAGAGTGAGATGTTGACCCCACTTGGGAGTATCCATGGTCTGCTAGAACAAGTGCTAAGTTACTTTGGGCTGTTTCTAGAAACGAACTTCACCTTCAAATGCAGAACTTTTGACACTATTGAGAATCCTCAAAGAGACAAACTGTTGGTTCCGAAAGCAACCTCTAGGCCACACATGTAACTGGAGTCAAGGCAGCCTCATAGCTCCTGGCCTTCCAAGGTGACTAGGGGAGGTCAGGGACTTCAGGGGAATGGATGCCTGAGACGCCAGGGACCTGGGCACTCTCCTCATTACACACCATGTGGCTTCTTGGGGGGCCTCTGAGTGTACACAGCACAAGCCCACATCTCTGGGTTTCTCTGTCTGCTTCTTTTTCAGATGGTGTTTTCTGCCTATATTTCTGGAGGCCAGGGGAACAGACTGACTAAGAAATCTCTCCCAAAGCCCTTGCAGGCCATCCACAGGGCTGTGTCTCTCCCTGTGATGCTCAGTCACAGTGCTGTTGCCCCACTTGTGCAACTGAGAAAGGGACACAGCTGGAGATGAGCTGGGCTGACAGCCTCCTGTGCCCTGCAGCAAACTTGCACTTGGCATTGCGGCTGCCCGTGATGGTTTTGTTCCCGCTGGAGACGGTCCTGGGAGTTGGGTGTTAGATGCCAGGGAGCAATCCTATCATTCAGGCAGAACTGGCTGCAGGTGAGGGGAGGAGAGAGGGCGAGGCCTTTGCTCCTTTCCATGCTCAGAGCTGTTCTCCCACCATGGGGCCCCATGTGCCCCGCCCCGTCAGCATCCCTCCTACCTTCTGGGTACTTGTACTTCTCGGTGACGTCCACGCGGGAGTTGCTGCCCACCGCCTTGGTGCTGATGTACCTGCCAATGGAGCGGGTGTCCACGGAATTCTGCCTCTGCTTGCCTGTGTTGCTATCGTACAGCCAGGTTATGCGGTCGGCGTTCACCTCCGCGAAGATGAAGGGCATGTCGTAATCCAGGTTCACGTCCCCCTCTCGGATACCATTGACTGAAGCAGGGCCGCACTGGAACACCCCTGGTGGCCAGGGTGCAGAGGCTGGATACGTGCCAAGGCTGGGCCCACCTCCCCAGGGCCCACCCCTCTGAGGCCTTCCCTGAACATTCCATCTCCCACCTCTGCTCCACCTAAACTCCTTCGGCCTTGACCATCTGCTCCACCCCCATGGCATTCAGCAGAGACCCTCCTTGCCTATTGGCCACCCGGAGTGAACGCCACTTCTATATAAGACGGTCTCAGCCCTGCATTCCATGGGTGCCTAGCCCAAGTCGACCTAATTTTTTGGTCTGTTTCTTAAAGAGAAAAGTCTTGCTGTTTCATGCGCAAGGCAGTTGTGTCTTTTCTGCCTCTGCAAAGCATTCTCCCCTAAAAGGCCGCAGCTCTCCTGTTTGCGAAGACCTCCCTGAACACAGGCCCACAGGGCTCTGTCCTTCTTCTGAGCTCCCAAGTCTGACCACCGCTTTCCTCCTCTTAGCTCTCAGCATATAGGTAGCTCAGGTAGATAGACAGGTCTTCTCGGGGACTTTCAACTTTTTTTTCTTTTTACCATGACCCCTAGAAAGAAATACACTTGACATCTTGGCACACTTGTGATACTGAAGCAAAAATTCCACAGGACAATAGTGCTTAGTCTTACTATATTGAATGAGCCTTAGTATTTTATGTCTCCCCCCCTTTCCATTTCATTTCATTTCTTAAAATGATGGTCACAACCTAGTATCTTGTTTTAATAATCACTAATAGGTTGCAATGAAAAAATTGAAAAATAGTGTCCTAGAAGACACTGGAGGTTTACAATTACTTCCCAGCCCCCAAATCAAGTACATGCATTGAGGGGCTAGAGGTTGAGAGTGGGGTGAGACTTCATTTTTGTTGTAAATCCTTTTGGAATGGTTTGATTTTCTTTTTTCCAGCTATGGGGACATATTACTTAATTTTTTTTTTTTTTTTTTTTAGTGTTTGAAAGAAATAACTCAAAATGAAAGCAACAGACAAAAACATGCTTTGGAGGTCAGAAGAGGGAGAAGAAAAGGCTCCTGGCAAGACTGGGACCCCACCTTGGTGGGTGAAGAGGGGAGAGAGGATGGGGCGATGGGGTGGGAGCACAGGCCTGGGAGGGCACGGAGGGGGCAGCCTGTGGGAGGATGAGCTCGGTGTGGCTGCTGTGGGAGTGATCAGGGAGGCCCTGAGTGCAGCAGTGAGTATGGACTAACTCCAAGGACCAAGGGGATTGCAGGTTTCTGTGTTGGGAGGAATGGGCCACCAGAGGCAGTGCGTGAAAATCATTATTGGCACAGAACAGCGTCTGTCCCTTGTCACCTAGCCTGTGCCAGGTGTCTGCGGCAGCGGCAGCAACCAGCATGGGTGCTGGGAAGGTACTCATTTCAACAGCATCCTGAGCCAAACAAACTTAGCGGAGGAAGTCTATTTTTAGAATAATTTTGTTTTAATTCCCCAAATGGAGAGGGCCTTTGAGGTACGCCCCTGTGTTGCTGTCCGCTACTGTGAATAACTGAGAGGCTTAGAACCACGCCCAGAGAAGGGCTGGCGGGAAGGTTACCTTGGCTCCTCTCCTGAGGGGTGCCGTCCAACACCTGCCATCCACCAAACGAGTGGCCCAGGTCTGTCCGTACAAACCAGCCTTCATTCCAGACGTGGAAATTCCTGCAGACAGAACCAGAAGCTGCCGAGCGTGCCCAAGGCCACACAGCAGGTGAGTGGCAACACACCACATCTTTGCCCTGACAGTGCAATGCCTGGATAGGCATTGAATGAGTTTTCCCTGTGACAGTTATCGTGCTAAGCCCTGGTGAGCACTGTGTCATGGAAATCCTCACGGCACTTTCCCACTGTGAAACGGGTACTATTTTTATGCCCATCTCATGGGGTGGGATGCAAGGGAACTGAGCCTCAGAGAAGTCAAGCAGCTAACGATGGCAGAATCAAAATGTGGATCCATGTATGCTTAGCTCCAAAACTGAAGCCTTGGCCAGCATGCTCTATTGCTTTTTTGGGGAGCAGAAAAATCTAGGCTGGATTCAGCTACCAGCAGACAAACTCACACTGATTTCCCTCTGTGCCCTGTTGGGGTACACGTCTGTGTTTGGTGTGGGCTGATAATGAGTGGGGCTGTAACAGCAGTGACAGGCCTGGCTAAGAGACACACAGCCTCTTGCTGGGGTCTGGGTGAAAGAATGACACATACCAGTCCTCAAACATTCTTTACCTCACGTCTCAGTCTGTCAGCCTCAGCCACTGCTCACCCCTCACAGGCACATAGGTAGCCAAAGTCTTATTCATTCCATCCCTCAGTTCTTCCCCCTTTTCCTCCTCTTTACTCCCACGGAAACCACAGTAATGCTGACCTTGGCAGTTTTCGGTTCCACTTGAAGATAATACAAGTTCAACATAAATCCAAGTTCTAGCCAACAGGAAAAACAATTATTTTAAACTTGTGAGATGGAAGATGATTTCAAGCAGACCACCCACTTCAGAAGCCATAGAGGAAAAGACTAATATATTTGACTGTGTAAAAAATATTAAAGTTATATACAAACAAATACAAAGCCAGTAGTTCTATTTATGACACTGAGGATAAGCTCATAACAGATGAGCCCTCTTGCATAGAATGATGACCTCTGGGGAAAAAATAGAAAAGACAACTACCCGAGAGAGAACAAAGCAGGATGATTTGAAGGAAGGGGTTGAAACTTGGAGGAAGCAGCCAGCCTGCTTCCAGCAGTGACAATTTTGTTGACTTTGCCCTAAGGACAGGCCCCGGTGTGGGGAGGGGGTCATGCAGAGTAGTAAAAACTCCACAGCTTTTTGACCTAAGGAACCAAGAACAGAGCCTAAGACCTGGGTTGCTAGAGGATGAGGGCAGGCCTGGAAAGAAAGATCAAGGAAACTCTTCCTAAACCTCTGGGTGACCCCAAACCACACATGTATTAGGTAGACTAAGCGGCTCACAAAATAGAAGAGCACTGGACAGCTTGTAGTTTGAGTCTACCCAAGATGGGCAGTTCCAGTAAAATAACAAAATCCAGACATGTCCAATGTCCATGGAACGTACGAGGAATCAAAAAAAATGTGATCTATCCTCAAGGGTGAAGACAATCAACAGGGATCAACCCTGAAATCAGTCAGATGTTGGAATTGTCAACAAAGACTTTAAAGCAGCTGCTTGAACTATGCTCGATGAAACAAAGAGAAAACATATTCACAAGAAGTGAAGGGAGAAGAACTCTTGGCAGAGAAATAAAAACTATTTAAAAAGAACCACATGGAAATGTTTAACTAGAAAAAAGACCAATATCTGAAATTAAATAATTCAGTGAATGAATTATTTAACAAATAATTCCAACAAACCTGAAGACAGATCAGTAGATATTTGCCAATGTGAAAATGAGCGAGAAAAGTGACTGAAAAAAATCAAACAAGTAGAAAAAAAATACGTGTAACATATATGCTAGATAGAGATTTGCTATACTAATATTAATACTTACAAATCACTAGACATATGAAAATGACTTTAACCTCGCAACTACTAAAAGAAAACTAAAATGTCCAAGAAATACCATTGTAAAGACACCCAGATTACACCTATTAGACCGACAGAGATTAAAGCATAAGATGATACTCACTGTTTTACTCATTTCCAGGTGGGAAAACAAACCCTGTCATACCTCACTGGTGGTAGTTTAAATTGGCATGACCTTTGTGGAGAGCAATTTGGCAATGGGTATAAAAATAACTCTAAAAATCTACATACCCACTGAGCCAGTAAGTCCACCTCTAGGAGTTATTCCTATGGAAAAATCTCATGTGTGTGCACATAGATGTACATATAAAGATGTGCACGTGGCTTTGTTTTTTGTGTTTGTTTGTTTGTTTTGTTTTGTTTGTTTGTTTTGAGTCAGGGTATCTGTCTCCCAGGCTGGCATGGCTTACCACAACTTTGAACAAGAGATCTACCCTCCTCAGCCTCCTGAGTAGCTGGAACTACAGGCACACGCCACCATGCCCAGCTAATTTTTTTTGTTGCTGATATTTTGTAGAGATGAGATCTTGTCATATTGCCCAGGTTGGTCTTCATCTCCTGGGTTCAAGTGATCCTCCCGCCTCAGCCTCCCAAAGTGCTGGGATTACAAGCATGAGCCACGGCACCTGGCTGGCATTGTTTGTAGTTGTAAAAATGTTGGGGAAAGTTCACCAATAAGTTCACCAATGCTAGGCAAACTATAGCACAGCCATGCAATAGAATATCAAAGTGCTGTCAAAAAGAATAAGCAAAATCAATCTAGTACTTACATGGAGAGATAGCTACAATGTGTCATGAAGTAAGAAAATCAAGTTACAAACCAGTGTGTGTGAATATGTACATATATGATAAATTCATTTGAATTTTAAAATTATAGATTAGGCGGGGTGCGGTGGCTCATGCCTATAATCCCAGCACTTTGGGAGACCGAGGTGTGAGAGGATTGCCTGAGCCTGCTGGTTCGAGACCAGCCTGGGCAACTTGGCAAGACCTCATCTTTACGATAAGCCAAAAATTAGCCGGGTGTGGTACTGCGTGCCTGTAGTTCCAGCTACTTGGAAGGCTGAGGTGGAAGGATCATCTGAGCCCAGTAGGTTGAGGCTGCAGTGGCTGTGAGCATGCTACTGCACTCTAGCCTGGGTGACAGAGTAAGACTCGGACTCAAAAAATAAATAAATAAATAAAAATAAATGAAAAAAATAAAAATTATAGATTAAAAATTGGAGAAAGTCTTTAATAATTCTATTTTCCTAATTAGCCACATTAACAATTTGGGGTATATATTATGTATATAGTGCATATGAACTAAGTTTTACATTATTTATTTCTGTAATGTTTTCATTTTCTATTTGTTTCTGTAATGTTTTCATTTTCTGTAAGGAGAATTATTCATTACTTCTATAATTAGAAAATATATAAATATTTTTTAAATCTATATTATATAAATAATAATAGCTAACACTGTGTAAATGTAAAAAGTTAAGTGTTCTAAATGCCTTACTTATATTAACTTATTTAATCCTTACAGCACCCTGCAAGATAGAAATAATTATTATCCCCATTCAGCAACTCTGGAAACTGAGGCACAGAGAAGTTGAGTGACTTGTCAAAGGTCTCACAGCAAGTAAATAGGTAGAATAGGATTTGAATCCAGGCAGAAGGGGTTAGAAAAGGGAAATAAATATTACAGATCACATTAGGCAAAGAGATAATAGCTTGACCATATAATGAAAAATGATGCGTTTAAAGGGATCTTATTTTTGAAGGTTATTTAATGACATAAGGGAAATGCTCATAATATAATGTTTAGACAAAAACACAAGATTAAAACTGGTTGTGAAGTGGTTGGTTTCAAGGTGTGGGAAAAGTAGGATGTATCAGCCGGGCTCAGTGGCTCAGCCTGTAATCTCATGCCTTTGGGAGGCTGAGGTGAGTGGATTGCCTGAGCCCGTGGGTTCGAGACCCGCCTGGGCAGTGAGACCTCATCTCTACAATAAATCAAAAAATCAACCGGGCGTGGTAGCGCATGCCTGTAGTTCCGGCTACTTGGAAGGCTGAGGCGGAAGGATCGCCGGAGCCCAGCAGGTCGAGGCTGCGGTGGATGGGAGCGGCCACCGCACTTTAGTCTGGGCGACAGAGTGAGACTCCAATTCAAAAAAAAAAAAGTAGGATGTATCTCTTATATACTCTGTCCTGTACTCACGCCTTGTAAGAATGTATAGTCCCAGTTCTATAAATAGCAACTAACAGAGAAAAGATTAAATAGGGAGCTATCAAGCGTTAAAAACATGTGAGCAAGATCATGGATGATTTTTACTTCTTTATATATTTTGAAATGTCCTATAAATGTAAAAAAAAAGAAATCATAAAAATGATCTCCAGGACCCACTAAGCATCTTTCTGCGTGGGCCTTCATGATTGTCACAAAGGAAAAGGTAGGGGGAAAGGGTGGGAAGATGACCCCAGGTAGGTGGAAGGGGTGAGAGAGGGATGAGAAAGTGGTGAAAAATCAAGTTTCACATTCATTTTGTTCCTGGCAAAGAACCCAAGGGGGAAAGATGCGTTGGTTAAACAAACAAATAAACAAACAAACAAATTGGTAAGTAGCTGTGTTTCAATACTTATTCGCAAGGCAGGAATTTAAGACAGAGCAGAAAACAAACATATCCCAGCTCCTCCCTCCCACAGAAGCCAGTCACTTTGGTTATACATGTTTGGGATGTGCGTCTTTCAAATGCCCACGGGCGCCATTGTGGAAATTCCGGTTTGAGGTTCTGGCTATGTGCCACACTCTCTCCCACCCCACAATGTTGTGCTCCGTTCCTTTCCTGAGGGTTTCAGGAACAGGAAAGGTTGTAGGTCTCAGAACCACTTGAGGCGTTTCTTTAAAGACGCAGATTCCTGCCCTACTCATCTCCCCTGGCCCACGTTATTTCTGATGTAGTTTTTGAAGTTGATAAACCACTGTTGCAGAGACAGCACCTGAGCTATGCTTACCTTTGAATTTCCAGACCCCGCCTGGAAAGTGGCCCCAAGACACCACCACTTTGTAGGTGAACTCCAGTTTGTCCTTCCAAATTTTTCTCAGAGACCATTGCCAAAAAATCTTTCCTGGTATGCCACATGTGTGCCGACGACACCTCTGTGTTATCTCTGAATCTCGGCATACTTCGGTCATTTTGCTTCCACTCCATAATCACCAGTCTCGTTATGCGGCCGTAAACTCCTCCAGCACAGCTTCTGTGACTTACGCCCCTTGGTGCCCAGTGTCCAGTGTAAGCATACACTGAATTGCATTTGCTGAATTGATTGGCCTTGGGCTGAGACCACTCTTCTCGGGTTCCTCACTGTGGGTCTGGGAGCTGACTAAGGACTAGTGGAGGCAGATACTCAGAGGCCAAGGCCATGGAGAGACTGCCTCAGGAGCCAGGGGCTGGGCAGAGGTGTGGGTGCAGATAGCTCTCCTCTGGAAGCACTGCTCCAACTCCGCCTCCCTGAAGCTGGCCTTCTACTTCAGAGCCCTACAAAGTCTACAAGTGGAGTCAAGTTTATGACTCTAACAATTGGGGGGTCAAGTCAAATGAATTAAGAAGACAAGCCAGAAATGTCAAGACACAAGACAGGACAGGTGGCTCGCACCTGTTATCTCAGTGCTTTGGGAGGCCAAGGCAGGAGGATCAATTAAGGCCAGGAGTTTGAGACCAGCTTGGACAATATAGCGAGGCCCTGTCTCTACAAAAAATAAAAATAAAATAGCTGGGCATTGGGGCACACACCTGTAGTCCAGGTACTCTGGAGGCTGACATGGGAGGATTGCTTGATCCCAGGAGTTTAAGCCTACAGTGAGCCATGATCATGCCACTGCTCTCCAGCCTGGGAGACAGAGCAAGACCTTATCTCAAAAAAAAGGAAAGAAGGCAGGAAGCGAGAGACAGAGAGACAGCAAGCAGGGGGGAGCAAAGACAACACAACCTTGACTAAACTGTGCCAAATCATTTGGCTGCTGCTCCATGATTGGGCAACCTCCAGAGATCGCCTTCACAGCAGTCCAGAATGGACCCATGTCAAGAAGCATCCCAAACTAAGCTTCCCTCACAAGTGTCCTGATTCTGAAGACAGCGAACACTCTGGAGCCGTGCACCTAAGCCAAACCACTGGCATGAGTAGAATGGCTTAGAAAAACATTTACCTCACTAGTTGCTGTGTTTACAAAAACAGCTGGAAGGAATTGCTGAGGTCCCCTGACCTGGCCCCTCATTGCACAGGTGAGAATTGAGGCACAGAAGCGTTAAGGAACTCATGTAATGTTATAAACCTCATTAGTGTGCCTGTCCCCAGACAGTACTTTTCCCTAGACCTTTGCCTCCTCTTCTATAAAATGTGCAGGCCCCTCTCCAAGGTCCCTTCCGGTCCTAATGTCCTTTGACTTGGTAGAGTCCTGTTCAAGAACACCTGTGATTCACCCCTAGCTTGGACACCGAGTCACAATGTGATTTCGGGCAAGTCGTTTTTCTTCCCTGAGGCCCTAAGACAAGGTTTAGTCTTACAAAGAAGTGGCGTCTCCCGCCTACGTGTGAACCCCAGGGCCCAGCTTCTCCTCCTGAATGGACTGGCCAGAATCCAACCTCACAAGAGCCTCTGCGGAAGTCCAGCCATGCTCCCTGGAAAATCTCAAAGTTGGAGCTGTCCGATTTCTCAAACATCTGTCAGGAATAATAATATCATTCTCTGGCATCTTCTGATGCTTTATTGTTTACAGAACTGCCTGAGTTCAGATCCCATCCCCACCACATTCTAGTCGCATGCCCTTGGGTAAAGTACTCAATCTCTCTGCACCTCAGTTTCTCAACTACAAAATGGGGATAATAATAAGAGTGCCTATCTCATTGTGTGTGAAGAATAGATGTAAGCACATAGAACAGTACCTGGCACACAATAATTGCTCAACAAATTATTAATTGCTGCTGTTATTGTTACTAAGCACTTTGATGCTTGACCTCGCTTGATCCTCACGTTCTCTTACCATAGGCAACTCTGGACAAGGTTCTAAAGCTTCCAACACTTATAACATATGAAGGTTCAGACCAAAGGTTTTTTGTTCCTTACAGTAATAGCTTAGTAAGTTTTCTGCAGGCCAAAACTGACTCTTGGTTTAGCTCTCTCCAACCTGGGATTTGATGTGGAAGTGCGGTTCCCTCGGGAGAGCTAGCTCTCAGACAAAAGATGGGGAGGGCTAAAGCTCCAGAAGATTAAACATTCAAGCTGGTAAGAGACTTAAGTGGTCATCTAGTCCTAGGTCAGCTTTCTAGTTCACTGATGAAGAAACGTGGGGCTAGAAGGATGAGGTGTCTTGCACAAGTCTCATGGCAAAATGGTAGCAGGCTGGACTGTTTGGAACTACGCTCCCTGTCCTCACACCCTCCAGGGTTGGTTCCCCGCCCACAGCTGTAGGGAATGGAGTAGGACTGACCACCAGCTCCCTCTGCTCTCTGAGAAGGTTCAGAAGAGGAGAGGGGAATGTGGGGACCACAGAACTTTCAGGAACAGTCAGAGCTTCTGCACCTGACATATTCCCACAAGGCCACAGAAATGGCAGTGGGGCCATCCTGGAATGTCTCCAGAAGCCAATACTTGTCCCGAAGGGAATTCTATTTGGAAAGAATTGTTAAGTTAATGTGGGAAGGCTGGTGAATCAATAACCAAGAGACCTGGATTTGAATTCCAAAATCAGCTTAAAAGTCCTACTTTCCTGCTTCCAGGAAGCCTTCCTTGAGGATTCCTTCCCCAAGCTCCCACAGTGCTCCCCGTCCGAACCACTCACTGCGCATCGCACACCATGCCGCGCTGCTAATTAGCCTCTACTTATGGCTTGCCAAACCCCTGTCCCCTAACAGTCCCATAAATGCTTTTAGTAGAGAGATAGTCCTAAACTTTCCTGGATCCCTGCAGATCCTGGTGTGCAGGGGACCACCCCCACCCTGCACTTGTTTGACCAATCACCTTCTTTTGTAGAGGAAATTAAGGCTAGGAATGGCATTGACACAATGATCACAACCGGTTGCCATGGGATTTCTGACACAACAGCACAAGAAAAATCCAGGGAAAAGACACCCATTTATGAGAAGCAGGAAAACAAACCTTGCCATAAGGAGCAGTGTCATTAAAGAGAAAGTTGTGTATGTGTCGACTGATAAAGAAAATCCTAAAATAAACTTCCTTTCCTCCAATAAAACCCTGGAATCCATCGACCCTGAGTGAATGACACAAGTCTCACTCTCCTTCAGAAGGGAGGGAAAACCTGTGTTAGCCAGCTCAGTTGCTGGCACCGAGTTGGTATTTGTTGTGACAGCTTTTCCTGTCAATATCTATTTTCTTTTCATTTTACTCCATAGTTACATTAAGCACATTTCAGAAAAAATGGACTTGCTTATTCTGGGAATAATAATCAACAAAAATATTTTGTATAGACTATCTCAAAGTTGAACATCTAAAAAGACAGCATCTGCTATAAGGTTATCTAGCCGTGTGTGTGTGTGTGTGTGTGTGTGTGTGTGTGTTCAATTACGCATGTGTGTGAGTAGCCTTTGGAATGAATTAAAACAGTAGATTAATGACATATGTATGGTACTTCATATATATAGACACATAGATATCTATATGTATATACAGATATAGACATCATTTTCAATTGCCATCTGATAATAACTTGACATATGGTATAACCTTAAGTAGTAACAACAATATCTATTTTTATATCTATACTATACATATCTATTTATTTATATACACACATATGTATACACTGCTCGATATACTTATAAATATATGTCTATACATTTTATATAACCTATTTACAGTGGCATCTGCCATTAAATCACATGTAAGAGTATGTGCATATTGATAATGGGCCCATGGTATATTTGTAGTTAGAAATATAAATGCCCAAATACATATAAAACTTGTTGTTTTCATCTGGAATACAGGATAAGCTTTGGACTTTTCACTCTGTCAGCTCAGATATGTAACACGTATATGTATGTTAAGAGACGTGTTGTTTTTCCTGCTCAGAGAAAGTCCATAGGTCATATGTGTTGCCTGAAAGAAAATACATTTCTGTTTTTTACTGGAAAAGCTATAGTTTCAGCTTTTATCCACTGGACCCTATACATTCAGAGTGGCTTCCCAGAGTTCAGGAATCCTGTGTTTCACCAGTATCAGACCCTTCACCCAATGGCAGCAGGACAGAACAGGTGATCAGACTTTGCAGAGTACTAGGAAGAGATGTCCTGGGTCTTGTTGGGCGTGTCATCAGCACTGTCAGCATTTCTGTTCTAAACCGTGTACCAACATGTTATTCGCCTTGCAACTCCTGTTTGAAGCTAGGTCCCGAGGGAATGAATGGTGACAGCAAGAAACTGCTCAGACTCAGTGCTCGAGGTTCAGGGAAAAGATCCGACACTTACCACACGCTGTCACTGCCCTTGTCCAGAGGGTTTCCCATGAAGTCATAGTACACATCCACGCTGAGGTTTCGGTCTGTGTCGTGGGCTGAACTGAAGTTGGTGATCACCCGGGAAGGGATCCCCACAGATCGCAGTGCTGTAAGTCAAGGTTGGTGTGAGGACTTGGCTCGTGGTGGAGACGGGACCTTGGCATACCCGCTGCTGTCCACTGACCCAGCCAAGGCGCATCACACACAAGGTACCTGTGTTGAGGGTCCCAGCAAAGACCCAGCACTGGCCGTATCGGACTGGCCTGAAGCCAGACTTCTTCCAATCCTTCAGGATCTCCACACTGCCGTTCCAGTTCCTCGGGTCCCGGCCTCCACTGTAATTACCGCTCCAATTCCCAGCTAGCACACCGTTGTCATCATTGCTATTGATCTGGGCAGAAAAATCCCAGATGAGTCAGCACTCTGCCCTTCCCACTGACAGCTACCAGCAGAATTCCGAGGACAAGGCGGGGAGAGGAAGGAAGTCAAGGGCCATGATTGAACAAATGTCTTTGTCTTTCTAGGTGTCCTGGGGATGAAGATTATAATAATTATCCCTCAGGGAAATTGAGTGATTTATGAGTTGAGAGGTGCTTTGTCAACCAGGCCATGTCTGACTGGAGAGAATGGGTGAGGCCAGCCCATGCTGCATGAGATTGATCATGAGATGGGTTGTTTTTCCTGCTCTGAGAAAGTTCATAAGTTATATGGGTTGCCTGAAATGAAATACATTTCTGTTTCTTACTGGAAAAGCAATAGTTTCAACTTTTATCCATTGGACCCTCTACATTCAGAGTACGTCAATCCCATGCTGCAGGCTGACATGGGAAACCAACTGTATAGCTTGTCCAAGGCAAGCTGGGATCAGGGATCCAGCTTATAGAGAACTTCTGAAAAGACAGAGCTCATAGCTACCATGATGTCTGTCTGCTTGGGGGGGTACATGGTTTGAAACCCTTTTTTGGTCTACAGGTCTTCTACAAAGATCACCTTAGAACTTTAGCAACTAACTTCTCTCTGGAAAGAATAAAGATGGAATATTGGTTTCCTTTCATCCATTCATTTGTCTGTTCATTCGTTCACTTGTTCATTCATTCGTTCATTCATTCAACTTAAGGCATGGTTCTAGCATAAGAAATATGATGCAATCTTAAAAGAACGAAAGACTAGGAATCCAGAGACCTGAGTTCCATTGCCTTTTAGGGACGCACACTGGAAAATTTACAGGTGAAATAATGTCAAATGAAGTAATGTCTTCTAAGATTTATCAAATCATCTGTGGAGGAGGGGTCAGAGAGGTGGTGACACTGGCCTGAGTGGGTAGTTGCTGAAGCTGGTGATGGGCACATAGGAGTACCCAACCGCTTTCGTGCAGGTCTGAACTTTCCCATCATAAAAATTTAAAAGAGAAAGAGAAGGGACAAACGAGGTCACCAACCCCACCGCTGCTTAGCAGCTTGGTGATAGCACGCAAGTCAATCCACCTCTCTGGACCTTAGTTCTTCACCTTCCAATGCAGGGAAAGTTAGAACAAAGGTGCTCCAAGGTGTCTTCCAGCAGTCGAGGTTCATAGTGTATAAAACCTTGACTGTGATTTATCCCAGCTGTAAAATGAGCAGCTGGACCAGGCTCTCCGAGGGCTCCCCCAGCCTGTGAGCCCCACTGCCTCTCTTAGGAGCGTCTGTAAGTGGCAAGTCCTGTGAGAATGGACAGTCTGGAAACAGGAGGACCCTTGCCCAGGATAGGCTGAGCTCAGCCTTGCCGGCCCCTCATCTGGTAGCGAGTTCTGCACCAGGACTGGTGTGGGCCCTGGGCTTCCAGGAGGACCAGGACTGTCACCACAGGATCAGACAAGATGGGCCCCTCTGAGATGGAAGGTTGTACAGCCCCTCCCCATCTCCTGAGTCACCCATGCTCTAGCCATCAAGGTGGTAATCAGCAGGGTCATCTCCGGCTGAAAGCTGAGCATTTCAAAGCCCTGTACAGGCCATAATTAGCTCCCAGCCCAGCCCAGCTGGGAGGTCTGGAGGGAGCATCAGGGAGGAGCAGCTGAGGAAACTGGCTCCAAGATAAAGTGGTTTGGCTGGAGGGGAGAGTGAGTCAGCAGCTGCAGGAGCTGGCTGGCCTCACCCACTCTCTCCTGGGCAAGGAGGCTCAGCTTCCAAGTCCCCTCAGCTTTAGGGCCACCTCTTCCAGGCCTGGGGTCTCGAGATTCAGCTCCAGGCCCAATTCCTCTTGGCTCCTTGGCTGACCTGTTCCTCGCCCCTCTCTCCGGGCCTTCAAGTTCTCCCTCTCCTTTCCTGCGATGCTCAGTGTAAGACTCAGCTCTTTCAAAAGCCCTCCCTGATGAGCCCTAGATATGTATCATGAAGCTGAGAGGTTGTTCAAATTTCTAACCAAGCAACTAGCTTGTTAGTATGGACGTTCTCCAACTCAAAAGAGACGGAGAAATGCCTAAGCCATGAACACCAGCAACACAACAAAACGAAAGAGTAAGACATCTCCAAGTCATTATTTAGTTTAAAGAGGGTTAAAGTAAAATACCTCAATGTGACTTTTAACTTTTTAATGTGTCACTTTTGAGCAGGCCGATCCTAGATTTGGATACTTTCAGATGGTGGCACTCTTGACACACTGAGTGCATTGAATGTGCCTGTCTGTGTGTGTGTGTGTGTGTGTGTGTGTTGCAGGGGACAGGTCTCTCACATGGATGGGATGGGTGGGTGATAAGAGGTCATGGGTAGGCCCTCGAGGTCTTGTTTCAGTTTGACTCACAGGCTGTGTGGCCCTGAGCTTTTCTCCCCATCTAGATCATGAATGGGGCAGCTGACGTGAATGTCCCACATGACATTCAAGGGCTCTAGACCGTGGAGGGGATGGATTAAAGCAAAGGAGCTCACCACTTCCGGCTCACCAGGGGGCCTTGCTTCCCAGGCGGTCCAGTGATACAGCACACAGTCCTAGCTTTGCATTCGCCCGTCCCTGGGGGCACCCAAGGGCAAGTTCCCTTCTCCTCTGAGAAAGGTCTCACTATCCGGTAGAAAGGGCTTTGAAGCCAGCCAGCCCTGGGTCCAGTTCTGCCTCTGCAACACCGTGTGTCACAGGCAAGCCCTGTAACTTAGAGGAGCCTCACACTCCAGACTGGCAAAATGTGGCTGATTCTGGGCACGAGCTGTATCAGGTGAGGCTTCAATGAGATGACACATGTAAAAAGTGTGCGCACCTAATGCACAGCTGGTGTTCAATATATGGTGACAGCTAGTAATTATTGTTTTCCTGTTACTCACCATGGCACTTAGTACCCGGCCAACATATTTGGGGTCGTTTCTGCGGGCCACATCTGTAGAGGGATCACGGCGGAAATTCAGACTTTTATCCAGGATTGAGAGGCAAATGTTCAGAATATCTTCTTCAAACTGTTAAAATGGAACCATAGGTTACAATGAAAGAAATGACAAGCAGCATCAGCTCATTAAGGGCCTGGGAACCACACGAATAAGAACCAGAGGAGCTATCGGGTCCTTTCACTCTGTGGCCTCCAGAACTGAAAGCGACTGAGGACAGCCACCACACCCAGCCTTCAATCCTGAAACTCATCCAGAGCCCTCACTACACACAGACCTTGCGTTGACCTTCCTGAAGTGAGCAGGAGGGAGCCTGGTCTACTGAACTCCTCACTGCCACAGACTCAGAGAAAGTCACTTAGCTACTCTGGCCTCAGTTTCTCTATCTGTATGAGGAATGAAGCCAAGCTTATCTCACACAGTTTCCTTATAGATCTGCCTATGATCTTGAGCATATTATTCAGACTTCTGGAGAACTGGTTATAAAACTAAAATATCTTGCCAAAAAATATATTTGAAGCTATTTTTGCAAAATAAGATTTAATTTAAATCACCGCTTCTCAAGCTGAGAAGGCCAAGCTCCTCTTGCCCTAGGTCTTTGCATTTGGTTTCCCTTCTGCCTGGAATGCTTTCCCAAGATATCTGTCTGGCTCCCTTGTCTCCTCTGGGTTCCTGATCAAAGGCTCCTTCCTGAGAGAGGCCTTCCCAGACCTTCCCACGCCATCAAAAATAGCCTTTCTCCTATTCTTAAGTGCACTCTATGCCCTTGACCTCTCCTTCCCCCTTTAAAAGTTCCCTCCAATGAAATTTGACACGGAAACACAACATATGAAAGTGATAGCAGACTTGCTCCGGTTGACTACAGGTGGGGTCTGCAGTGGGCCCAGCACGTGTCCTCCTGGACACCCAGGGCACCCGCCTAAGGTGCTTTATTCTAACTCATTTTTCTGCTGGATAAAACAAAATGTGGAGGGCATCCTTGAAAGTTTTCTAAGATGAGCAAACCTGGGAACTCTGGGGACTCAGATGGGGATGGCCGTAGTAAAGGACCAAGAGGATACGGTATCACAAGGCCAAGTCAAACCAAGGAGGTTTCATTGCATGTTCACATGGAATGAATAGCAGAAGAACAAAAGCTACATTACTGTTTCTGATGTCTCTAATGGCCTTTATATCTATTTGTGTATCATGGCACCAATACTGCTTCGTTGCACCAATTGAATCACGTGTGTTTGTCTTGTCTACTCGATTGTGAACCCCTCAAAGACAGATCTGTCTTATTCAACTCCTGCTTCGTGTGTATCCCAAGGCCTGGCACACTGTAGGTGGTCAATACATGTCTTCTGAACATGTGAATACATAGAAGGGCAGACAAATGGAGAGATGTGGGACCATCCACCGATCTGTGGGGCAAACTGTGAGTTTCTTGGGCAATAAAGACATTACTCTCAACCACTTTATGAAACTTTACCTGTCCAAAGTTCCAGCCAATCATGCTAATTCGATTTGTGCTTCCCACATAGATGATGCCGGCATCTTCCTGAACATACTCTTCTCTCTCAGCATGGTTACTCATAAAGACGCTATCCTCTGTTCAATATAAAAAAGCAGACACCAGGGGCTAGAGTCCTACAGAGGACTGTAGGGATCATTCTTCCTACCCCTCCTAGACTGGCCTGGGGACCGGAACCATCCCCGCCTTCAGTCCCTGCCTGACCCTTGGGCTGTGAAGCTCCCAACTCTAATTGTGGGAACTGTGAACTGGAAAGAGAGGCTGGGATGACCTGAGGGTCTGAAAATGAGACCCCGTGGGACTCCTGTTCCTTCTGGCAGGAAGCTATCTCCATGCTGCAGAACTGTACTCTAGGCATTGTCCCTGATGACTAGTCATGCTATGCTGTTTGTGAAAGTGATTTCCACAATAGTCCCAGAGGAAACAGCTCAGAGATAGAATGACTGCCCAGACTCAGATAACTGGTTGAGTGGCAGAGCTTCTAACTTCTAGCTTCTGTGCTCTTTCCACAGCCCACAAACTTTCCTGAATCAAACTGGAGCCTGAGAAGATCATTTCCCCCATCTCCTTTCCACGGTCATTGCTTGGATCAGGCTGAGAGTACGGGTGGTTGGATGCCTACCTCGCAGCCAGGGATTAAAGAGCAGGATGAACTCTCCAAGTTTCACAGAGGAGACACGGCCTTGGGAGGAGATCTGAGCATCCATTGTGTACCGTCCTATGGGTGCGCTAGCAGGACTGGAGATGGAGATGGTCTGAATATTGCCATTGCTGGCCTCGAGTACCGCACTCCAGCCGCCACTACTGCCATTGGAGAGTGGAAACACAGCCTTGGTCATGGCTGACTCTGAGGGATAAGGACCTGTCAAAGAAGACAGAGAATGAAGGAAACCAAGGTGTGCTGGTAGGACTGTGGGGAGAGATCAGGTTCCAATAAAGCTCTTCTGGGGGACATCATCCAATGAAGCACCGCCTGATAGCACTGGAAGTAACAGGAGAGACCATATATGCCAGATTCCTCTTGCTTTGAAGACAATGATTCTCAGGCTCAGAGACGGGGAGCAACTTGACCAAGATCACACTGGCTCAATGGCAGAGCCAAGCTACAGCCCAATGCCCAGAGATTCCAATGTGGTAACCATCACCCCTTGAACGCACAGCCCCAAGGGCCACTCAGGCATACGTGTGTGTTGGTGGAGGGGAGTGAGCAGGTACCTGTGGATACCGCAAACTTCAAGAACTCTCTAGTGTCAAGACTTCTGTTGAAGTTTATTGAGAACTGGAAGGACTGGCCTCTCCGAAGGATGGACTTCTGGCTGGAGAACTTGTCTGTGTGATGCGCCCACCGGTTGGTGCTCATCTGCCAGTTGACACTCTGGACTTCTAAAGCTATGAGACAGAAAGGAGAGCTTGAAGTCCTGGGAGGCAGAGGATGGTTGTGTGGAGAAGAGTGTAAGTTGCCAAAGGGGCAGGCTTGTCTCCTTGTTACCTTAGGGTGAGGCTAGTCAGGGCAGAGCCAAATGCCTAGGAAGAATCACATCAAAGTCCAAAGACCTTGATCCCACACAGAAAGAACATCACAACTTACTCCCAGTCAGTCTTTCCAGACTCAGATACCCAACTCCTGGGATGCAAGCTCACAGAAACTGCTCTGCCCTTTCATGCTGCTGAACCTCTCCACATACTGTTACCACTGCTGAGAGTGTCCTTTCTCCTCCACAAGATGAACTGTCATCACTCAGCTCTCGGCTTTGTGGATGGGGTCTCCAACAGAACTGGGAGGGAGAATACTTCTCTCACACACACCACCCTGGCTTGGCTTCTTTCTTGTCCCCTGTGACTCCCCGGGCACCAAGTGCCTTTTACCTCTCTCACATCCAGAAACATTGACTTCTGTATCTTGTACCTTCTCTGTACATATAAGGCCTTGGCATTGGCCACGGCCTCAGATGCTGAGAAGGCTAGCTGCGAAGCTGAGCTGCCACACTGGAAAGTGAGAAATCCCTGACCTGGGGGGATTTGCAAATGCTCACTGGCAAGAGCTGTATATAGG
Source organism: Carlito syrichta (assembly GCF_000164805.1). Lineage (NCBI taxonomy): Eukaryota > Metazoa > Chordata > Mammalia > Primates > Tarsiidae > Carlito > Carlito syrichta. The sequence goes on from NW_007183143.1 coordinate 221,759, forward strand.
AGCCAGTCAAAGGCCATGAAATCCCTGGATAAGACCTTGAGGACAGAAGTCTCAGAGTTCACCCTCCCTCACTTCTTCATGATTATGGAGGTGACAGAGCCAACCTGAGAGGGTTTATGAGAGATGCCATTATGTGTGGAGAGTTGAGTGTGTATAAACCCTTTCCCTTTGGGAAATCTTCCTTCAAGTTAAGTTTGAGACGTTATGTCACCCGTTCCTCTGCAAACTGGTCTCTGTTGTTATGAGTGAAGACATAGCTACGTTGAGAGAGTGATGGCATATCCCATTGCGGCACAAGTCTGTTTTATATGTGTCCATCTTTCTCCATCAGCACGTGCCCTCTTGAAGTCTATAATCTGAAGTTCAGCACATTGCTTGACTGTATTAGGATAATGTGATAAATAAATGAATGAAGGAATAAATAAACAAGTAAAAGACTAATGTCATGAGATGACCATCCCGACTACAGCTCAAAATCTAGTCCACGAGGAAAGGTGAATATGGGACATTCTTTCCATAATCATATTAGAGCACCTGTTACTCACAGGACACTATGTGAGGCACATGTTGGGGGTGTAAAAATGTATGAGGCACAGTAATCCCAGCACTTTGGGAGGCCGCAGCAAGAGGATTGCCTGAGCCCGGGTGTTTGAGACCAGCCTGGGCAACTTGGTGAGACCTTTTCTCTACAATAAATCAAAAAATAAGTTGAGCATGGTGGTGCTTGCCTGTAGTTCCAGGAAGGCTAGGGTGGAAGGATCACCTAAGCCCAGCAGGTCGAGGCTGCGGTGGCCGGGAGCGTGCCACTGCACTCCAGCCTGGGTGACAAGAATGAGACTCCAACTCAAAAAAAAAGTATGAAATGTCTTTGTAATTCTCAAAGAGCTTCAGCAGTGGATAAGATAAGCAGAGTGATAATGAATGATGCAATAGGTAAACATAGCCTCTCCAAGGAAAGGTACATGAGAGATGCAGGCAAGAAAAAAAAATCACTTTCAGTTGCAGGAATCAGAAAAAGCTTTGTTGAAAATGCTGGGCCTTGGGTCGGGTGTGGTGGCTCACATCTGTCTGTGATTCTAGCACTTTGGGAGTCTGAGGTGAGAGAATTGCTTGAGTCCAGGAATTCAAGACCAGCCTGAGAAACATAGTGAGATCTTATCTCTATGAAAATAAAAAAAAAAAAAAATAAGCTGGACATGGTGGCGCATGCCTGTAGTTCCAGCTACTCGGGCGCCTGAGGTGGGAGAATCACTTGAACCAAGTAGTTCAAGGCTGCAGTAAACCATGATTGTGCTGTTGCACTACAGATTGGGCAACAGAGTGAGGCTCGACTCAAAAGTAAATAAATGAATACATAAATAGATAGAAAGAAAATGCTGGGCCATGAAAGGAGAAAGACTTTCATCAGGCTTCAGTGGAGCAACCTGCATCCTAGTCAATGGGAAGACAGACTCTGAAGGCACAGGAGGAGATGTGATGTTATTTGGCTAGAGCAGGGTCTCTGCATGGAGAAGAGAGAAAGGTGAGTCCGGTGGGGGCGCAGGGGCTCCCACTCAAGCAGTGTTGGAGACTGAGCAGAGGGTCACCATAGGAGCTCTCTCAAGTAAAATACATGCTCTCTGGGGGTGGTGGGCCAAATGTGCTTCTGGAGAGAGGGGCTCAGGAGGTGAGCTTGCCACCAGTTCAGGATACTAAAAATTCATTCATTCACACATCTTCTCATTCATTTAACACGTATTTATTGAAATAATAAATTAATATGTTTTGCACAAATTCAGGGAAACTAAAACATGCCCACAGCCACCAAAAACTTGTTGAATGAAAAGAAGAAAAAAGGGAGGATGGACAGAAGGAGGTGGGGGAAAGATGAGCATTTCTGTGCATAAATCTCCGGTAGAGACAGGTTGGATCTTAGACCCTTTGGCAGATGCTGAGCCCTAATGGCTGCATATAGCTGGGTTGCGAGATGCCAAGTCTCTCTAGCACAATGGCCTGAGTTTCTACCCCCGTTTCCTGCAAACCTTGCTCATGACCTTCTGTGCATCCCAGTCAGTTGGGATTTGACGGAAGTTTACTCTCTGTCTTGTTTAAGAAAAAAGAAAGGCTCCATGGAACCTGTGGTTTAAGGCTGCATGAACCTCCCCAGAGATTCTTCACCAGCCTCCCAAATCCCAAAGGACGCACATCCTTCTCCAGATGAAGCTCACTCTAGGCCACGAACTCTTTGAGAGCAGAAGGTGTGCCCCAGATGGCCCTCTACCCAGCACAGGGATAAGGAAAGAGTTGGGGGAGGGAGGAATTCGGCATTTCTACCTGATACCTGCCTCTCCTCCACAGACCCACACCCTCTTGGCTCTACCAAAACTTACTCACTGCTTGCTGCGGCTATGCTAATAGTAAAGGTCTCTCCCTTTCACCTCAGAGACCAGCGGCTTGTCCTTAGGAAGAATGACAAGAAAAGACTGAGCTTCAGGGTGCAGACAGACACCATCCCTCCCACAGGCACATGCATGACCCACTAAGTCAGGTCCGGGGTGATTGCAGTGGTGTTGATCACAGTATTAGCTGAAGGTTACTTGGTATCTGTGCATCAGCCATCATACCTTAGCCCATTAACTGCGTGAGGTGGGCACATGTAATGCCCTGTTTTTCAGATGAGGAAGCTGAGGTGGGGTGAGGTCAACTATCTTGGTCATAGTCATCCCTTTCCCAAGTGGAAGGCTGCAGGCTCCAGAATCCACACTCACCACCTCTGCCTCCCTGGACACCAGGTGTGAGCCCCAGCAGCACCAAGAAGCCTTGCTCCCCACCAAGGTGACTGCAGGATATGCAAGACTGCTCTGGGCTGGAGGGGGTGGGGAGGGGAAGTGGGCTTATATTTGTCATCAGCCTACTTTATGTCAACTGCTAGTGGCAGTATACAGAATACGTGTCATCTTGAAATCTTACAGCAGGAAACCAAACTCAGCAAGACAAAGTACCTTGTCTGAAGTCTTATACCTAGTAACAGCAGAGCAAAGCTTCTGAGCCCAGGTGTGACATATTAAGAAGTGTATATTTGGGGCTGGATGCAGTGGCTCACACCTGTAATCCCAGCACTTTGAGAGGCTAAAGCAGGAGGATTGCTTGAGCCCAGGAATTTGAGACCATCCTGGGCAATATAGCAAGACCTCGTCTCTACAAACAATTTTTTAAAAATTAACTGGGCATGGTGGAGTGCTCCTGTGGACCCAGCTACTCGGGAAAGCTGAGGCAGAAGGATCGCCTGAGCCCAGGAGATTGAGACCGTAGTGAGCCGTAATTGTGCCATTACACCCCAGCCTGGGCAACAGAGCGAGACCCCTGACTCCAAAAAAAAAAAGAAAAGAAAAGAAAAACAAAAAAGAGAATTATATATTTGGTCTCTGTTTTTTCTTCTAAAACCCTGGGAATCTCTGAAATGGTAGGTGTTTTTTGTGGGGATGGTATGCTGGGGGCTTCTAGATAACCTCAGAATGGGTGTTGGTTGCTAGGGGAATCAGTCACATGATTGGTGGCTTGGGACTTTCAGACCCACCCCTCCTCCCCACCTCTGGGGAGGGGAGAGGGAGTAGAGATGGACTTGACCACCGACTGATGATGTCATCAATCACACCTATGTGAGGAAACCTCCATAAAAACCCTGAAAGGACAGGATGGGAGGAGCTTCCAGGTTGGTGACTCTGGAGGTTCCTGAAGGGCAGGGTGCAGGAGGGGGTGTGGAGTTTCTGTGCCCCTTCCCTACACCTTGCCCCGGGCATTTCTCCATCTGACTGTTCTTGAGTTATATCCTTTTATAATACACGGGTAACCTGTCTTCCTGAGTTCTGTGAGCTGTTCTAGCAAATCTTCAAACCTGAGAAAGGGGTGGCAGGAACCTTGGCTTTATATCTGGTTGACCAGAAGCACAAGGTGATAACCTGGGCCTGCGAATGGTGTCTGAAGCGGAGGTGGTCTTGTGAGACAGAGGGGTGTGTGCACACCTTGTAGGGTGTATGCTAATTCCAAACATACAATGTTGGAATTGAGTTGCATTGTAGGACACCCAGTCGATGTCCACTGAGAACTGGAAAATCGTGTGGTGTGGAAACAAAGCCCACACATTGGACGGCTAGAAGTATCATGAGCAGACTGGAAAGAAGCATAGTGCTTCCTTTTCATCAGGCCTTACTGACCCTACCCTGGTGCTGTGGCCTCAGTTCTCCTGAGAGGGGGTCCCACACAGAACCCTGAGTCTGGAAGGTGCCCAGGTGGTGAGGGATCCTCATGATACATCAGGAGGCTGAGGTGGGAGGATCATTTGAGCCCAGGAGGTAGAGGCAGTGAGCTATGATTGCACCACTACACTTTGGCCTGGACGACACTGTGAGACCCTGCCTCTACAAAATAAAAAATAATAATAAAATCATAAAATAAAATAACTCATGCCTGTAATCCCAGCACTTTGGGAAGTTGAGGTGGGAGGATTGCTTTAGCCCAGGAATTTAAGACCAGCCTGGGTAACACAATGAGACCTCTTCTCTACAAAAAAAAAATTTTTTTTTAATTAGCTCGGTGTGGTAGTCATGTGTGCCTATAGTCCCATCTACTTGGCAGGCTGAGGTCGAAGGCTCGCCTGAGCCCAGGAGGCATTTGCATCCTGACAAAGAGGAGAAATGAGCACCTGGAAGGGTAGCACGTCTTCCAAAAGGGCAGTGTTCATGGCAGGGGAGCACAGGCTGCCCTTGTGCCCTGAGTGGGGCTGCGGGCTGAGTGTGCACTCATAAAGCTTCTGGTGGGGTTTCTGAAACCATCTTCCTTCCACCGGCTGCCTCTCTCAGTCACTGCTTCATCCCTGAACCCAAGGATTGCTCTGCTGGCCCCAGGATCCAGGATCTGATGATCCCGTTTCCCCCAGCCCCACTGCCCCCGACAAACCACTAACCATAGCCCACTCCATCAGAACATGTGGAAAGGGAAAGGGAGAAGGTTCCCAATCAGCCAGGGTCTTCTCGAGTTTACAGCCTCCTGTGCATCTGTGAGCCTTGGGGCTGTCTTCTGCACCAGCCTGGGGAAGGAGGAGGTGATGGGAGGGTCCCGTGATCCCTGCAGGTTACACACTTGGAAAACATTGGAGGGAAAATAATCTTTGGAGACAAAGTTTATACTCCAAGCCCTATCCCAGAAATGAGGACACGGCCGGGAGAGGTGATTCTCCATGGTTGGACGCCACTGGGCTTCCGCTGTACAGCTCACCTTCTAACCCCATGCCACCTCCCTCGTCACTGCCTAGCTTCAGTGTCAGCACTGGGGACACCTCTCAAGACTTTTTAATTTTTATTTTTTGAGACTATCAGTGCCACCAGCTGTCCTAATGCGGCAGACTGCCAAATATGTGTCTATCCCGATGTCACTCACTCTTCTCCTGGTAATGAAATTTCCCATATTAATCGGTCTTATGTTCCCAGGCTCCTTTGTGGCTGGGTGGTCGTGTGAGTATGTTCTGGCCAACGACTCAGGCAGAAGTTATATGTATTGTCTTTTCGGAAATCCCTCTTTTTAAAAATTGAGGAAAAATAGACATAGCATCAAAATCACCATTTTTTAATCATTTTAAAGTGTACAATTTAGTGGCATTTGGTACATTTACAATGTTGTGCAACCATCTCCACTACTCAGTTTCAAAACTTTTTCATCACCCCCTAAAGAAACCCCCACGCCCATTCCTTCCCATTCCCAGCCCCAGACAACCACTATGCTACTTTCTGTCTCTATACATTTGCTTGTTCTGGACATTTTGTATACATGGGACCACACAGTATGTGTCTTTTAGATCTGACTTCTTTCACTCAGTAAATTGTGTTCAAGGATCATCCCTGGGGGATGTATTGGGGGATATATCAATAGTTCACTATTTTCTTTTTGTAGAGACAGGGTCTTGCTACATTGCCCAGGCTTGAGTGCAGTGGTGTGATCATAGTCACTGCAACCTTGACCCTCTGGGCTCAAGCGATCTTCCCTCCTCAGTGTCCTGAGTAGCTGGAATGACAGGAGTGCACCACCATGCCTGGCTAACATTTTTGGTATTTGTGTAGAGACGGGATCTTGCTATGCTGCCCTAGACTGGTCTCGAACTTCTGGGCTCAAGAGATCCACCCGCCTCAGCCTCCCAAAATGCTGGGACTATAGGCCTGATCCACCTTGCCTGGCGCATTCTTTTCTTATGGCTAAATATTTTTATATTTGTTATATTGATGACAAATCATTGTCATCAATATAACAAATATAATATATAACAATGTATTTATTTTAATATAAATTTTATTATAAGATTATGTTTTATATACATATATAACAATATAACAAAAATTATGAATAATTGTATATTTATTATATTGATAGACCATATTTTGTTTGTGCATTCATCAGTTGATATACATTTGGGCTGTTTCTACCTTTTGGCTATTGTGAACAGTGCTGCCGTGAACATTCACATGCAAGTATTTGTTTGAATTCTTGTCTTCAATTCCTTAAGAATATCTCTTTAAAAAAAAAAAAGTGGCAAGTACCCTTTGCTAATCTTCCTCCTTCTCCTTTCATCCCGCTGTCTGGAGTGTGGGTGTGATGTGTTCAGAACTTTAGTGGCCACTGCAGACCATGAGGGGCCATGTCCTAGGGACAGCAGAGTGGGAGCAGGACAGGGCCGGGGCCCTGAGGACCATGCCACTGCTTCACCTGCCCAGAACTGCCTGCATCCAGACCTCTTGTGTATGGAGGAAACAAATTTCTGCCTTATTTTTTCTAAGCTATTGTTTTGGGGGGTTCAGTGTCAACCACAGTCAAACCTAATCACACATATCTGTTCCTATGACCCCTGTCCACTTATTCTGTGGGCCGCCTTTGGTGGGGGCCACAAGAGAAGCACATGAGTTGCTAGTTGGCTGTCTCAGTCCTTGTCAGCCTGGCTCTGCCATCAAATCACCTGCAGCAGTCAGGTGAGAATGACTGGGCTGTGACTGGAACCCTTACATCCTATTCCTGGGAGGCCCACCACGGCATGACTGATACTTTAGTGGCTGGGACTCCCCTGCTGCCTCTCCCCTTGACTCTACTTTCACTCTCTTCTCTAGACAAAGATGCATTTCCTTTTTTGAGTCAGGGACTCACTCTGTTGCCCAGGATGCAGTATGGTGGCACGATCACGGTTCACTGCAGCCTCGATCTCCTGGACTCCGGCAGTCCTTCTGCCTCAGGCTCTGAGTAGCTGGGACTACAGGTGCATGCCATCACGCCCAGCAAATGTTTTGATTTTTTTTTGTGGAGATGAGAACTCACTATGTTGCCCAGGCTGGTCTTGAACTCCTGGGTTCAAGCGATCCTCCTGCCTTCCTCCTGGCCTTTCAAAGTGCTAGGTTTACAGGCGTGGGCCAATGTGCCCAGCCAAAGATGCATTTTAATCTTAAAGATGTCTAAAGTCAGTTAGGGTTGACAGAAATACTAAAAGTCATCTAGCTGAGTGGTTTTCGAGCTCTTTTGATAGAAACACAGTAAGAAATCCATTTAATATCGTGTTTACATATCTGGATCTATAACTGACACAAAGTGACACAGAGGAATACTAATGCTTATGACATAAAATATACTCTGATATTTTCTGCTGTTTCCACTTTTTGTAAATTGCTGGTCACAATTCACTAAACTGATTTCACAACCTGCTAATAGGTAACAACTGGCAGCTTGAAAAATAGTGATGTAATCCAATATGCCTACATTATAGGTCAGAAAACTGAGGCCCTGAAAGGGGACGTCATCTGCAGAGGTCACTGAGCTGTTTAGAAGCAGATGTTGGCCCAGAAGCCAAGTCTCAAATCCTGGTCACCGGAGGACTGTACATAGTTCCCAGTGTGGCTCCCTCCTCCTTGCCCCTGGACACCAGCAGCAACTCCAGCTCCTGGCCAGCCCCACCTCTGGCTCCAAGGACACAGGTGTTTTCCTGCTCAGCCCCTACCCATCTCTCTGTTCTCTCTTTCTAACCTGGGCCATTTTCTTTTCCCTTCCTCTGCATATTCAGACATTCCCAATCCCTGTGCAGCACAGGTGGCACCACTTTATGGTACCCAGGCAGAGTGAGGGGCTGGTGAGCTCCCTGGGACAAAGAGGAAGGAATCCTGGACCAGTGGCCTGGACAGGCTGAGAGGACTTGGGCAAGGATCTCAATGTCTCTTAATTGTACTCCTGTAGAAGGGGCATAGTGAGACTTGGACATTTTCTCTCTTAAGACTGATGTTGGGATCTGGGCCCATCGCTAGCACTGGGGCCCCTAGAGGATGTGGGGAACAGATGCTTTGAGATCCCACCTATAATGGCAAAACCATCACAAGAGTGGAGAAGGGTTTGAGCTTTCTGTGGGACCTCTTAGGTGCCAGACACCAAGCTAAGCATTTCACTGGCATCACTTTGAGAGTCACACAACCCTACAATAACATTATGCCCATTTCACAGATGAAGGATTTGGAAGTCCAGTCAGGTGAAGTCCCCTGCCCAATATCACAGGCTCAGGCCAAGCCTGGACTCAAGCCCAGACTGGAAGCCAAGTTTGCCTGACCAGATATGACTCCAACCTGCTGTCCTGCAGCCAGTCAAGGTGACTGTGGTGGCAGTGACTTGGGCATAGTACCTAGAAGCTGTTAGAGAGAAGGGGCTATCCACAGGCTACTCCCTGCCTAGACTTCCTATGGTTGGGGTGAGAGCAGAGGAAGGAAGTTCTCCTTGGCCCGCACCCTCCCAAAGAGAGTTTAGAATCTCTGAGACCAGGGGCTTTCAGTCCTGTCCCCACCAAAGCATCACCTGGAGAGTGTTATATTGGTCAGAGCCCCATCTGAGACCAATTACATTAGAACCTTGGGCCTAGGAACACCCTTGAGATTTTGTGAAGCTCTCCTTGCAATTCTAACATGCAACCAGGACTGAGACTCACTACCTTAGGCCTACAGACCACTTACACTTATCAAAGCTCTTCCACATTAATTATATGGCCTGAGCCGGCAGCTCTGAGGGGGAGGGAGAGGAGGAGTCACCATCCTCTTCCTACAAATAGAAAAGTAGCCGGGCTCTGTGGCTCAGCCTGTAATCCCGCGCCTTTGGGGGGCTGAGGTGGGTGGATTGTCTGAGCCCGCGGGTTCGAGACCCGCCTGGGCAACTTGACGAGACCTCATCTCTACAATAAATCAAAAATCAGCCGGGTGTGGTAGCATGCACCCGTAGTTCCAGCTACTTGGAAGGCTGAGGTGGAAGGATCGCTGGAGCCCAGCAGGTCGAGGCTGCGGTGGCCGCTCCCGGCCACCGCACTCCAGTCTGGGCGACAGAGTGAGACTCCAACTCAAAAAAAATAAAAAATAAAAAAAAAAGATAAGTGAGGCTTAGAGAGTGGAATGCAGGCATCTTCTGAGCCCATCTTTCAGTCCCTACTGAGACCTTGGGGACTTGCTCTCTCTGCTCCTAAGTGCATTTCCTAACATCAGTACACACCCCAGCCAGGCATGTAGGCCCTGGCGAAGAGAATGATTGGTTGTCCCATCTGCAGAACACAGCCCTGCAGGACGGAGGCAGCACAAAATTATCTGAGGTGAACAAAAGGAGCACACGGACACAAGAACTTTGGGCCTGGGAAGGTACAAAGAGGGATGTACAAAGAGGGATGGGTGAGGCTAGGGAGACTCTTACTGGAGAGGGTCCCCTGGGAATTACCCCTGGTGAGAAGGTGGAATTCATCACACAGGGTTTTTCTTAAAATCCCAATTCAAGAAGAAAACAGGCTCATGGAAGAAATTCCCAAGTAATAATGAGGTGGGTATCTATGAGATGGCTACCGCAATAACCCATTTAGAGATGAGGAAACTGAGACACACAGGTTAAGCAACCTTCCCAAGACCACCCAGTTCACAAGGGATGGAGCAGAGATTCAATCCAGAGAGTGATCTGGGTTTGTACTCTAATCCTTCATCCATCTTGCTTCTGCAGACAGTCCTACGGTAAAAAAAACCTGAAGTATGGGCAGCCCTCATTGCAGGCGGGATGAAGGTATTGGCAGGTCTGTCTGTGACACACAGGGAACAGCCACTTCCTTTCCAGCCCCAAGTGAAAGGAAGGGGCAGATAGGGCTGGGCAGAGAGGAGGCAGCTGGTCCTCAATTCAAACACTGAGGGGCTGCAGACACAAGACTCTGAGCCCAGTGGGGAGGTCTACATAGATATTGTACTGGTCCAGGTGGCAGAAACAAGACCGTAAGGAGAGCTCAGGAAGCTCCTAGAAGATTTTCAGAAGAAAAGGAGGCAGGAGCCCAGGAGGGATTCCTCACTGCTTTCATGGGAGAAAGAGCAACTGATATCCCAGCTTCAAGAGGACCACGGGCCCAAAATGTTACAGGACCTTTGGAGAGTTGGGAAATGAAGCCCAGAGAGGATAAGTCCCTGAAGCCAAGGTCAATGTTCTGCCCAGCAAGTAGATGGCAGGAAAGTCCATCAGGACAGTCAGCAGTCACCAACACAAAGCTTCTGGTCTTTTGAAGGCAGAGATCTGGGGTTCAGGTTTGTACCCTGAGGACTCTGCCTCTAACCCAGGGCCTCCAATTTTCAGGAACGATGCTTCCCTTCCACCCGGGCCTCACATCTGTGCCGACAACCTGTACTCCCTGGGTTGTGTGTACTCCCTGCCATGTGTGCAGATCACTGCCAGGCCTCTACCACCTTCATTCCCACCCACGGCCCCGGCGGCCCACTCCACCATGAGGCAGAATAACCGAATCCCCTCTGATTCCAACAACAGACTTAAATTAGGAACCCGACACAAAGTCCTCTCAAACTAGCACACATGTGACCCTGCTAATCCCCTGAGTCACACCTGCCACACTGACATTTATTTTCCTGTCCCCTCTGCCCAGAACACTCCTCACCCCACAAAACCACTTCAGATCAAGCCAACTCGTCATTCATGACCAAGTGCCACCTACTCCTAAGGGCCTTCCCCGGCAAGGTGCATCTCCTCATCCTATCGGTCCCTGTAGTGGTTTATATTTGTCATGACGTCTAATGAGCATCCGCCTTGCATGTTACTTACCTATGAACTGGTGTCACAAAGCAAAATCAGACTGAAAGCTGCCTAGGGCAGAAAGTGCATCTCATGGATCTGTTCCCCATGGGCACAACTCCTTCCCCTCAGGTGTTCCATGAGTAAATTCATCGAACTAAGAATCATTGACTAGGCACTTCCTGGCTGAGTGACTAGGAGCTGAGCTGGGGACTGCAGGTGTGACAATTTTCAGGGATTGAATGTATTCATCTGTCTCACCTCCACCTTTTTAAAGATCGATTTTCTTCTTTCTGTGACCTTAGCACAACTCTGGTTGCTCTACAGAGGCCTGTCCACCATGGCTCACAGTGGGCAGGCTGTTCATGGGGGTCCACGGAGGTCCTGGGTGGCAGGGGGAGGGCACACATGCTCGGGGACTGGCCACGTGCCTGTCTGCTCCCTGCCTCTGGTTTCCTTTTGTGGAGAGAGGAAGGTCAGTCCTGGAAGGGACCTCAAAGTGCATCTATTTCAAGTCCCCTATCTTGCAAAGCTGAGGCTTGGGAGTGGCAGGGAACACACAAGCAGTTGGCAACAAAGCTCAAATGAGAAACCTGTGTCCCCAGTGTCAAGTGCACTTGTGTATGAGCTCAGGTCTGGTGGCAGGATACACGGGGAAGGGCACTGCTGAGACCCAGTGGGGCTCTGCCACCGACTCACTGTGTAGCCTTGGTAAGGCTCTGCCCCTTCTCTGCCTCAGCCTCCTCTGGTGGGGAAGGAGGTGGGCTGGATGACAGCTGACATCCCCTCCTGCTAAGGGCTGCAGGATCCAGATCCCCTCTGCTCAGCATGCCAGCTGTGTGGTATATCCTTGGAAGGAAATGGGAGACGCGGAGGGGGCCCATTTTTGCAACCCCTGCCCTGGTCTTTGCGCTTTCTGAAGTAGTATTTGCCTTTTTCATCTGTCTCCGTGATTTCTTTGGCAAACCTTCTGGCAGCCCTCAATGCCATTCACCATATTTTACAGGTTTGACTCATGTCTTGTTTGGGTTTGGCGTCCCTGCCAACCCACTAGGCTGAGCACACATGACAGACAATAATTAACATGCTGCATAGCAGGGGCGCTGATTAACAAAGGGCCCAAATCCTCGACAGTAACCGCAGAGCCAAAGAACCTGAGCTTCCTGTTGCTTCTTGTCACCCCCAATCCCTACTCCTCTGCTGCCCTCCAAGGGACCCGGAGGACCTTGTAGCACAGCAGCTCCTGCTCCTGGGAGTTTAAGATCATCAAGTCACTTGCACAGAGGCGGCTGGTGCTTCCAAGTGTAGTTAACCTAGAAACGTTCCAACCATGCGGATGGTTTCCTTCCAAGCAACTTTCATGCTGTCACTCTCTCATGCTCTTTTAGCTCCGAGACACGCTTTTCTTTGCCCACACTATTGACAGCTGGGCTAAACAACACCGAGGAACACGAGAAGCAAGTCCCATCTGGCCTGACTTTATGGGTGGCAACCCATGTGTAACAGAAACACCAGCAAGGCAAAGTGTGTCCTCTAAGGGTACGAGACCTCCAGCTGCAGTGAACTCCCTGGCCTTTACCCAGAACTCCATTCTAGTCATGTTCCACCCTGGAAATGTGCTAAAGGGACAGACAGCCACTGAGAAAGAGCTGCCTCTGAACAGAACCCTAGAATACCAAGTCCAGCCTTCAGAGTCCCCAAGGCAGGTAGCTATCTGGTGGACACTCTGGCTTCACAGGCTGGCCCGGGGGAAGTGCGGGCTTCCAGCAAGGACCTTGGTGGGGAGGATGCCACACACTCACCGGCCATGTTTCGCCTTCTTCTGCCTCTCTTCGGGCTCCTTTGGGAATGACACAGACAGTGTCAAGAGACAGGCTGCCGGGGATCGCCTCACCATTTATAGAAGTCTCTCCTACACACCCCAATTAGAATTCTAATGAGGTGGGCGAGGCACCAGGTCATTCCTGTAGTGCCTGTAAACGTTTCACTTACGACATCCTTGTCACCCAATGGAAGGGCATCATGCTTGTGCAAGACCAGCTTGGGCAGAAGTAGGGAGATAAGAAAGAAACTTGAATAGTTTGCTTTTATGGTTTTTAAAAAAAGATGAACAATTTCCTGGATTATAGGGTTTAGAAAATGATGCCATGCTTTTCTCGAAGTATCTTGTCCAGAGCTGATGCTGGGAAGTTCTCTCTGGGCCAAGGAAGCATCTCAGCAGAACCCAAAAGGAGAACATCCTGAAGTCCTTTCTCACTACACACCTACATCAGCACCTTCCATTTGCACTGGGGCTGTGAGACACACCACAGCTTGTTCGTTCAGGGTTGCAGTGCAGCCGGAAGAGCATTTGATTTGGAGTTAGAAGCTGTTGGTTCCGATGCTGGCTGGGCCCCGGGCCATCTCGTACCCTGGAAGCCTGGCAGCCTTGTGTGTGATTGGGGATGAGTATGCCCAGCCCTCTCCACTCCCAAAGTCGTGGGCACAATCCCATAAGGTGATGCGTGTGCAAAGTGCATGTATATGTGCCGTGACGGATGAGACCCTGACAGCATTCAGACCTGAATAGCAGTTTGATTTCAGACTGGGGGGAAACTTCCTTTGATGAGGCAGCAGGAGCAGCCTCTGACCTTCTGATTCTGCTGTGTGCTCTCTCAGCCTGCAGGGCAAGTCACTGACCCTCTCTGGGCCCTGCTTCCACATGGGTTAATAGAAAGGGTGTGGAACTGACAGTCTATGTTTTATTTTTTTGTTGCTTGCTTGTTTTTAAGGGGATATGTTTTCCCAAAGATCCTATGATACATGTCTATCAGTATCAAGGTTTCCTGTGATAGACAAGGGAGTTAAAAATTTTTAAAAAGTAGTGCTTCAAGGATTCATGACAGAACAGAAGCTTCCCAAGGCTGCCCCCAGCACTGGAGTGCAGAAGCAAGACTGAGCTCCATGATGGCAAGGCTGGGTCTTCAGGGAGAAGTGGGAATGCTGGATCTGGAGAAAGATGGACAGACAGGCGGCTTGGAAAATTGAAAAAGAAGAATCTACATCCTTTCTTCATCCTCCGGGCTTCCTCTGGCTTTCCTGCACCTCAGGACCTCTATCAAAATGGGTCCCCGTGTGCTGCAACTATCTGCTCATGTCTGTTCCCATCCCTGGATTGAGCTCCTTGAAGGCACAGGCTGCATGTTCTTCTCTTCTTCTTAGAACCTAGTGCAGGATTTGACACATCACCAGGACGCACATGTTCTTTAGTAACTGAATCAGTCAGTTCCAGTAAAGGTGGGAATAGTTAACTACCCCTGATGTGGTGCTTACCGTGGGCAGACACTGGCTAGACACTTCACAGATATTAGCTTTTCCCATCTTCCTAGCAACCTTATGACACAGGGTGCTCATGTTTTTTTTTTTAATGATAGTTAGATGCCATGAAGTAGGTGGCAATGCCTTAACCATCTGGGTATTGTCAAGGGAATGCTAACCTTTTCTCCTTTCATACAATACAGGCGCTAACGTTACTGCTATCTTACAGGGCACAGATTAACTGGAGTCTATCCAACCCTGAGATTCGTACCCATATGTAAACAGCTCCAGAGCCTGTTTGCTAAGCCTGGAGGTCGGCTGCCTAAATACAATGGGAGCTCAGCATTTCCCAGGTCCCCTGGCTCTGCACCCATGTCAGGCAGGATGGAATCGTGTTGGCTCTGGCAGATGACCAAGAAGGGAGCAGAGGATAGAGAGGCGTAGACAAGGAAACCTGGCCTGAAAAAGGTTCAAGTGTGGTCTTGGCCTCTGCTATGGCACTAGTTAAGACCCGGGCAAAGTCTCATCATGCTGAGTCTGTCCTACCAGAAAGTTCAAGAACTACTACGTGAACTGAATGGGCTGAACAATGTGGAAGTGCCCTGTTTGCTCTCAAGTGTGATATCAAGAAAAGGAGGATTTCACTTGCTGCTGCTGCTGGTCTGAAGCATAGAAAAATCGGACCCTGGACATTCCTTTCAATGACTTGACCGGGAAACCTGCAGAGGGGACAGTCAGGCGGTGCTGCCCTTAGAAAGGAACCCGAGGATACACAGACCTGCGTCCAAACTTTGGCTCTGCCAAGTCACCTCACAGATCAGACCCTCTGTTCCCTCCTCCATAAAACTGAGGTAGGATTGCTGTGAGAAACAAAGGAGACAGTGACTAGAAAGTGCTCAGCACAGCACCAGACACAGCCCAGTATAAAAAGTGAGTATTGATAATACTATATCATTATCCTTACAGGCCCCAAATGTCACAGATTTGCAAGGGGGTCTACGGGTTTGGACAGTTGTGCCTGACCGCTGACTGCTTGGTCTTCCCTTGGAAGAGTCTGTAGCTAATCAGCCTTGACCTCAGTGTGGTGTGGTGGTGTAGAAAAACACCCCTAGTTGGCTTCAGGAGACCTGGATTCAAAGCCAGGCTTTGTGGCTTGTCCACTGTGTGAGCTGGGTTGAACCTTTTCACTCCTTTGACCCTCAGTGTCCTTATCAGACCAGTCACCACTTTCCAGAGCTGTCGGGAGGCTCCAAACCAGGGTGCCGTCATGGCTGTGGCGCTCCTCTGGAGACAGGCCAGTGCTACACAGACCCCATAGGCAGCTTCCCTTTTCTCCTCCAGGATCCTCCAGCCAGGCTCCCTGCAGCCTTTTAACTGACCAGCAGGAGAGGCCCGACAGGAGTCTGCCCTGAGTTGACTTAATGTTAGCTACGGGAAGATTGCGCCACGGTTGCGGCCACGGCCCCAACCTTCAGGCAGACTGTAATTTACACGCTGTGTCACAATTTCAGCTAAATGATTTTCAAGTCATAGGTGGAGTCACCCAGATGCACACAGGATGAAATTCCTGCTTGGCCACATGCTGCACCTCAGACTCCAGTGAAGATGAAACATGCAAATGTGGGCTTTTAAAGAGAGGCTAATTGATCACTTGCCTTTTTTTCTCCCTCTAATTAAGGGACTTAGGGTGGCTAATGATTTCCCAACATGCATAGAGGCACAGAATCTTAGAAGAAGTCATCCAGCCCCTTTCCTGATACGTATCTCCCGATAATGCCAATGATGGGGACTTCACACCTCTCAAAGCAGCCTGTACTTGTACTTGAGAAGGTCTGGCCTATGCTGGTCGGAATTCCTGAGCTCAAGCAATCCTCCTGCCTCAGCATCCCAAAATGCTGGGATTACAGGCATGAGCCACCACTCCTGGCTACATTACTTTCTTCAGTCAGCCCTGAGGAGTCATGAATCGGAAGCTTCTCACCATCTCATTGTCCTATTGATCATGTTATTCCCTTCCTTTGACAGCATCAGTGGCTTCTCCTGGCCTAAAATGGCCCTAATTCCTTAGCTTGGCAGTCATGGTCTTCCTGAATATATTCAATATTAATTCCGCTATTGTGTACTACTCTTACACGAACTCTCCTACTCAGCAAAAATGCATCCAGTCATCTTTCCTGGAGCCCGACATGATCATCCCTGCCTCTCTACCTGTTTGCAAGATGTGTCTGTCTGGGACACCCACCCTATTCCTTATGTATCTGGGTCTCACCGTCACCAAGTCCCAAAGCAAGTCACCACTCCTGAACATTCCAGGGTGTTGCTTTGGAAAGAGGATTGGTGAGGAAACAAGCTAACCTAGGTGTCAATCTCAGGGACACATTCTAACTGTAGAACCACCTTAGGAAAAGCACTTCACCTCTCTGAGCCCAAGGTTTCTCCTCTGAAAAATGAGTATGACAATACTGCACTGCCCCCCTGTAGAGCGTTGTGTGGAACCATGAGAAGACCTTCGGAAAAGCCCCTTGTAAACAACAAAGTGCAATGATTTCCCACCTCTGAGCCTTTGAACATGCCTGGTGTCACGCATCAGGCGCCTGACAATACACCATCTAACTATGTTAGTGTCATTCCTAAGAACATCCTTGGAGTGCAAGGGGCTTCGGGAGGGGATTCTGTGTGTCTGTACGGCTGGCCGCCATTCCTGATGCCAAGTTTGTGCTGAGAGTTCCACATCAGGTCACTTTGAAACCTCCCTCGGAGATTGGTATTTACCACTCCATTTTATGGGTAAGAGGCCAAAGCTAAGAAGGCCATGGAGCCTGGCGACGAAACACGGCTAACAAGTAGCAGCAGCAGGTCTGAGCTCCGGTCTGTCTGACAGCAAAGGCCCTGGTTGTAATTGTGCCTCACTGTCTCTGAGGACTCCTGTAGTTCAGGGAAACCTGCGCTTCAGGGAGTCTCTTAACTGGATTTTTTTGTTCAGGAGACTGTTGTTACTGGTCCTGGTAATGATAGTAATAATTTAAGGATGGACAGGAAAGCAGGGCTCCTTGGAGAATAATACCAGAGCCTGGACTCTCATGTGCTTATGGCCAAATTTTCCACTTCTTCCCAAACAAACAAAACAAAACCTTGAAAGAAGAGTAAATGTCTAAAAATTCCATATAACTCATGGCAGAGCTCTTTCTGGTGCTCATGTGGGACCCTGTGCACACTAAGAGACACCCAGCCCTACACAGACAAGAGGCAAGGGGACTTAACAAACTGATGACAACTAAATAATGCATACCACTTGTAGAAAGAATTCAGAGATGTGATTGATGATGATTAATGGGGATGAGGAAGAGCTGTGGATTGAGGAGGGGACCCCTCAGGTCATCCTGAAGCAAAAGATTCCTTGCAGGAGGAGCAGGGAGGGAGGAGAGCTTACGGCCCATCCTGGGAAAGGACTGCAAATGAGTTTATCTGGCGTACTCGGTGCCTGAGGACAGTGGGAAAGTGCTGGCTAGGTTTGGCTCCACCCTTTCCCGTGACAGGGATACTCAGTCCTTGGGCCTCAGAAATGTTGAGCTGTGTGCAGCCCCAGCTCACTGCACGTCTAAGGCCTGTTGGTGGAAGGTGTGTCTGCCAACTTGTCACTCAGCCATTTGTGAGCATCTAGTAGGGAAAAATCCAAATGGGTAGAAGGAAAGAAACCATAGTCCATCACCTGTAATCTCTGAGGCCCCAAGATGGAAGGCCAAGTCCTGGTTTGCATAAGAGCACAGCAGAGAACAGCCGTTACAGGGGCAGGTAACTGAGATTGCGTCAATTCTCAGAAAGGAACTGGACCAGAGAGGGCATTCAGCCCAACCTCTTGGTGTGATGGATGAGGAAACTGAGGTCTGCAGATAAATGATTTGCCTAAGATCACAGGATCACTGACCTGAGTCCCAGAGCCGGAAGAGAATCTAAGAGTCATATGTCCCACTTCCTCCTTTTACTGATGAGAACACGAATGCCCAAATAGCCTGAAACAAGAACGCAGGCTTTCCAGCTCTGAACACACTGTTTCTGTGATGCCATTCTAGTCACTTCCTTTCTTCCATTTGAGAAACACATCTTTGAAAGGCCTATGGGGCCAGGCATGCAAGGTTAGAGAAATATTTTTCGATGTTATCAACAGCAACAAATGTACAATAATCACAGAACTTTATGTTCATCATCTCACCTATTTTGTACAAGGCTCCTAGGAAGCAGATATTAGTACACTTGCTGTTTTCACAGGGGAGAAAATTGATGGCTAGACTGTCAACTCTTTAAAGGCAAGACCCCATTTTATTTTATTTATTTTATTTTTATTTTTTGAGTTGTGTCTCACACCGTTGCCCAGGCACGCTCATGGCCACCGCAGCCTCGACTTGCTGGACTCAGGTGATCCTTCCTCCTCAGCCTTCCAAGTAGCTGGAACTACAGGCGTGCACCATCATGCCCGGCTAATTTTTTGATTTATTGTAAAGATGAGGTCTCGCCAAGTTGCCCAGGCTGGTTTCGAACCCGTGGGCTCAGGCAATCCCCTCACCTCGGACTCCCAAAGTGCTAGGATTATAGGTGCGAGTCACTGCGCCCGGTCAAGATCCTATTTTATTAGTACCTTTTTAGGAAAAGTAAAACTTTCTTTTCTCTTTCTTGTTACATTATTTCTCCATATTCATTATAGATGCCAGAAAATACGGCAAAGCAAAATCAGGAAATAAACATCATTTGTATTTTTTTATACAACAGTTTAGGCTTTTAAAGGTCCTGGACTCAGATCTAAAACTCTGGATTCCAAATTTCATGTTCTTTCTTCTTCACCTCATGTTAGGCACTAATAATAAATGAGTTTCAGGGGAAAAAATGATTAGATCACATATGTGTTGCATGCTTTATGGTAACACGTCCCATGCTTTGCTTTACTTTTTGCTATCCGACAGAGTATAAGCTGCTTAAGTAAAAATGTGATTCATTAAGAAATCTGAAGGTTTGGAAAGGGGTGAAGGGCTGTCCAGAGGAGGTGGTGGAAAGGCATCAGCTGACTTGGGAATCTGCTGGCCTCTGGGAGCGCTCTCTGACTGACTCCTGTAGCCCACCCACAGGCAGATTTAGGACTAGGTGCTTCCTGCCTGGGGCATTTTCTCAGTTTACTAAAATGATAAAGAAAATTGAGGCAATTGGTTTCCACAAGCCTTGCCTCTAATGACTTCCTTTTCATGGTGCCTGAAGAAGGAATACATTTTCCACTGATATCTCAGAGAAAAAAGGAAAAATTAGAAGGAGGAGGAAAGAATTTCTTTTGAATTTTATTCATTTATCCACCCAACATTTATTATGTCACTATGGGCAAGGCACCCTTTAGACACTTTTAGGATATTAAAAACTGAACACATTTTATGGAAGATGATTTATATCAAAACCTGCAAAAGTGCTCATACACCAATGCATACACCAGAGTGGTAAATAATATTTGCTAAAGAAGTATTTTGAAAAAAATGTAAATGCTCAACATTGGGAAATTTATTAAATTGTGACAGATCCACACATAATCTATGCGGATATACAAAAGGATGACGTAGATATCTTAATTATTTAATGCTGAAAGATGTTCACAATATATTGAGTAAAAAAATTGTATATATGAACGAACATATTTAAATAAATAAATATGAATGTGATACATATACACATAGAAAAAATATATAAGGCTATAAACTAGGAACAGTGGTATGTGTGGTGTGATTAAAATATAATTTTTATTTAGTTCTGAATGCAGTTCCACATTTCTTCTCAACTTTTATGGCAAATAGTTTTATAATCAGAGAAACAGCATATTTTCATTTAAAAAAATATGACCATATTAACACAGAAAAATGTTAATGATATATTGTAATATAAAAATGAGACTTAAAAACTTCATAGCATGACCCAGTTTTGATATATCTTCAGAGCAAATATAGAAATTTTAAAAGCCTAGGATATCATTCAAGGAAATATAAATGGTTTGTATTCCCTGATTTTGTTTTGCAGTATTTTCCGGTTGTTTATAATGAATACGAATAAATTATGTAACAAGAAAGAAAAGTAAGTTTTTCTTTGTCTAAAAAAAGTATGAATAAAATAGGGCGTGTGCAAAAAGTATGAATAAAATAGGGCGTGTGCAAAAAGTAAATAAAATAAAATAAATAAGGTCTTACCTTTAAAGAACTGAAAACCTAAGAGAGACAATGAGGTAGAACTAAAATAACCAAGAGAACTCAGGAGGTTCACCTACTGAATGAGGAGAGATTCAGGAAAGAGACAATCTTGGGCCACGCCTTGGAAGATAGATATGAACAAACAAAAATGGCATTCTCCTCAGAGAAGAGGCAAGAAGCAGTGAAGCGTGGGTCTCTCTGGGGAGCAGCACGTCTGCAAGGGCGTGAGGGGACATCAGCAAGTCTTCCTACAGAGCTGCCAGCCACGCCTTGCCGTCATGCCTAGTCACTGGGCTCTCCCATACCTTTTCAAATACAGCAGCGATGAAAAAGTGCAAAGCGCACGTTTTCCATTTTGATTTGATCTGATTACATGCTGAATGAGGGGAAAACAATGGCTTCGGCAACAGAAGACATACTTATGAATGCTTTTATGGTTAGGGAATTCACTGCCTATGGGCTGAAATTTTTTTTTTAATTTTAAAGATGTGTGGTATAATTCAGGATTAGGTACATAAGTGGTCATCATACAGCTGGAGTGTGGGCCTCCCATTGGTCCTTACTTTGTCTGGTTGGGGTCAGGTACCCTTATTAATGCTATGTACCCTCCCCTTCCTCCTCTGGCAGTGATCTGCTACTGCCAATCTCTTTCATGTAGTATTAGGATAAATGTTCAGGGTCCACTTATGAGTGAGAACACGTGGTACTCAGTTCTCTGTTTCTGTGATAGATTGCTGAGTATGATAGACTCTAAATCCATCCAAGTTGCTATGAAGTCCATAATTTTATCCTTCTTTATGGCTGCATAATATTCCACCATGTATATGTACCACATTTTTTTTAATCCAGTTCACTTTTGATGGGCAGCACTGTTGGTTCCAGGTTTTTGCTATTTTGAATAATGCTGCAATAAACACGGGTGTGCAGGTATCTTTTTTGCCGAATGATTTGAGTTCCTCCAGGTATATTCTCAGAAGGGGGATTGCTGGGTCTTATGGAAGGTCAATTTTTAGATCTTTTAGAAATCGCCGCACTGTTTTCCACAGAGATTATACTAGCTTACACTCCCACCAACAGTGTAGAGGCGTTCCCTTTTCTCTGCATCCTCTCCAGCATCTGTTGTTTTTTGAGTTATGAATGATGGCCATCCTGAGTGGAGTTAGGTGGTATCTCAGTGTGGTTTTGATTTGCATTTCCTTGATGATTAGTGAGGCTGAGCATTTTTTCATGTACCTGTTGGCTTCTCGTGTGTCTTCTTTTGAGAAGTGTCTATTCATATCTTTTGCCCACGTTTTAATAGGTCTGTTTGTTTTTTTTTCTTTCAGCACATTTGAGTTCCTTATAGACACTGGATGCTAGGTCTTTGTCAGATATACAGTTGGCAAATATTTTTTCCCATTCTGTGGGCTGTCTCTCCACTATCATTATGGTTTATTTTGTTTTGCAGAAGCTTTTCAGTTTGATGAGGTCTCACTTGTCAATCTTATCTCTTATCGCATGGGCCATTAGGGTTTTGATCAAGAATTGGTTGCCTATTCCAATTCCTGCAAGGGTGTCTCCTGTGTTTTCTAAGATTCTTATAGTTTGAAGTTTTACGTTCGGGTCTTTGATCCATTTAGAGTTGGTTTTTGTGTATGGTGATAGATAGGGGTCCTGTTTCTTCTGCATGTGGTCAGTCAGTTTTCCCAGCATAATGTGGCAAGATTTCACTGGGAATTTTGGTCTTCACCAAATTGATCCAACACTAAAATTTTTTTAATTCTCAAGGATGAAGTAGGCGTTTCCCATGCAGCAGATTTAGATCTTAGTTTCATGCATCCATAAAGAGGGCTATAAATGTCAGAGGGCTAAGGCTTGTCCTGGCATAGCGTGGGCCTTCACAGGGAGGAAGTTCATAACTTTAAACTGGAAGAGCGACTTGCAATGATGCTACAGACCTTCTCTACTGGAAGACAGGGTGGATAATATGATGCAGAGGACGTTTCAGGAAATGGCTCTGGTAACCTCTCTGGAACATAAAAGTCTGGAAAGTCCAAACAAGGCCTGCTCTTGGAGACGTGGCAATATTTATAAGACTTGTGCGCAGGGAACATGAGAGGAAATGGAATCATTTATTCAAGTCACTGGGGTTTTGTTAGTAAGAATGGAGAAAATAGATATGGACTTAGTAAGCTGTAGTATTTGTCACGTGTTATTGTCTTTAAGAAAAACACCATATATGTCTCTTAATCCAAAAAATTCTTAAGAATGGTTGGGTGCAGTGGCTCACACCTAGGTGGAAGGATCGCTTTGGGAGGCCTAGGTGGAAGGATCGCTTCGCCCCAGGAGTTCGAGACCAGCCTGGGCAACATAATGAGATCTCATCCTTACAAAAGTAAAAACAAAAAAATCATCCAGGTGTGGTGGTGCACACCTGTAGTCTCAGCTACTCAGGTGGCTAAGGTGGAAGGATTGCCTGAACCCAGGAGGTTGAGGCTGTACAGTAAGCTATGATTGTGTGCACTGCATTCCAACCTGGGTGACAGAGTGAGGCCCCAAATAAAAAATAATAATAATAAACCCTTGATAAAAATGCCACAGTGTGAGAGGTGACTATGTGAATGGGAGCACAGGGAACTCGATGGACTCCTTGCCCCAACAAAACAACCACTTAACTGCTGAGAATTATAAAGATAACAATGAAGAGGCTCTGGAAATTGTTCTAGGGCCACATTGCAAATGTTAAAAACACGTATATAGGTATATCTGCTAACTTGTAGTGGGAAAGCGAGAGCCTGCGACACATGAGTTCCGAACCTGGCTCACCTCCCCAGTTCCGTGGGTGAAGTGCCCCTCCGGGTGGAAGATTCTTCTCCAGGACCTGTTTGTCTGTGCCATGGGAGTACTGCATCCTCATCTGACAGGGTCCAGATTTTAGCTATATTTACCCCCATGTCTTTTGTTTTTGCTTTATCTTTAACAGCTGAACTTTAGAAGACACCAGTTTTGATTCTTCTAGGGCTACAAAGCCCAGACTCTTCATCATGGCAGAAAGCAAAGAATATGAGATTGATCAAGAATGGAGGTTTCCAGGTCTGGGTACTCATTGTTTTCTTGGGCAAGTCACTTCCCCTCTCTGGATTTCCACTTCCTTGAGAGAGAAAGAGAAAAGCCACTTAGGAAATGAGAAGACGTTGCAGGGCTGCCGCAAAGGATCAGGAGTTATGGCCTGACTCTGTTGCCCCAAAGCCTTTCCCTCTCAAGTCTCTTCTTCTTTCCTCCTGTAAATGACTCTTATCCTCACTCTTCTGACTCCTGAAAAGCTCTGGAAGGCGTCCTGGAGTGTGCTGGAGATGCGAATTTGGTATTGGCAGTTAGAGCTTCTGATACCTGTATTACATCAGAGGACTTCAGGCAGGAAGCAGGTCCCAATGGAAGAGCCAAGAGCTATCTCTGAAAGGAAATAGAGGTGGGAAGCAGTACAAAAAAGGGAACCTTTGGAACAAGAAGAGTAGGGCTGAAGTGGGCTGCGGATTAAACAGTAGACAAGGAAGTAGGTCTGTTTTCTCCCTCATTCCCTCCCTCCCTTGCCCACCCTCCTTCCCTTCTTGGCTATGACCTTCAGTGCTGGCCACATGCCAACCACCATGCTTGGTTCAGCATTAATTCAATTTCCCATACTTCAGTCACTCACATAGCACCTTCACGAGTTGTGTTGCATCTGCACACCGGCTATACCATTATTTACTTAATATTTTTCTTTAACCCCACTTCCTTTTCTTTAACTTACATAACTACTTTAGCTTTGTACCAATCAATAACGACCATAATAAAGACCATAAAGTATGTCAATTATTTTTATACTGCCTATAAACATAAACATTTAACTATTATAATTTTTAAAAAATGTGTGTGGGCTGGGTGCGGTGGCTCATGCCCATAATTCCAGCACTTTGGGAGGCTGAGGTGAGAGGATTGCCTGAGCCCACGGGTTCGAGACCAACCCGGGCAACTTGGCGAGACTTCATCTCTACAACAAATCAAAAAATTAGCTAGGCGTGGTGGTGTGTGTCTGTACTTCCAGCTACTTGGAAGGCTGAGGCGGAAGGATCACCTGAGCCCAGCAAGTCAAGGGTGCGGTGGCTGTCAGCGTGCCACTGCACTCCAGCCTGGGCGACAGAGTGAAACTCCAACTAAAAAAATAAATGTGTGTTTCTGGCAGGATTACAGGTACTGCACCTTGGAGTCATCAGCAGTCACTCATTCTGTCCTGGCAACTCCTCTCCAAGGTAGGGATTACCATCTTTGTCCTCCACATGAGGACACTAAGCTTCAGAGAGGTCAAGGAACTTGCCCAAGGTGACAAAACCAGCTACTACAGAGTCAGGCTCGAAACTACCTTTGTCTCCAAGGCCTGTGCTCTTTCTTCTGACGTTGCCCTGCTGTGGGGGAGGGAGGAAGAGGAGAATACAAAAACCAAACGGGTCCTGAGCCAAGCCCCAGCGTTCACTCTTGCCTCCCTGGCCGATTCCTTGTTTCCTCTGCCACGATCAAGTCATGTCTGGCGCAAACCTGGAGGTTGATTTATGTTTGTCAATGGATGGTTTTGCTCCAAGGGCGGGTCCTGCGCGGCCCTGCGGGTGCCAAGTCTCCTAGAAGCCTTTTAAGCCCCGCCCTCTCAGATGCCTAACCCTACCCTTTCTCTCGCCATCCCTCAGAGCCTGTCTTGGCGACAGTTTACTGCCCAGGCAAACAGACAGAGACTGTGCCCTCAAGTCGGGGCTTGGGCTGGGTTTGCTATTTTAGGTAATGAATTTCTGACAGTGGGTGTTCATTTTGGAACAGTTTGGAAGCATTCTTTTATCTTCTCTTGTCACCAACAGCATCTGGTTGCCTAGCACAGAGAAGATATACTTGCTTGGCAAATAAAGGCAGAATTCTCCACTACCTCCCCCTCAGCCCCTTCCCCTTGGCCTCCTATCAAAGGGTCTGCTTGGGTGTGGTTCTTCCACGGAACTGAGAGAACATGGTTAGGGCCATGTGAGGACTTGGCTTCAACCTAGCTTTCTGCTGCATCCCCTACCCTGCTAATGGCTGGCTCTGGGCAAGGGCAAGCAGGAGCAGGGACAAGGGGTAGAGGTAGAGTGTTAGGAGTCATGGCACAAAGGAACTAATATTCATTATTGGCCTACTATGTGTCAAACACTGTAGATTCTGCATATCTGTTATCTCATTTAAGTCTCTCAACAACCTACAACCATACCAGATAAGAATTATTAGGTTCATCTTACAGATGAGGCAATCCAAGTCTGGAAAGTTAAATAACTTAAGGCCACACGGCTACTAAAAGGCAGAACTAAGATTTGAACTCAGTTTTGTTGATTTCAAAGTCTTTACTCTTTTCACTATACCGGGCTAGCTCACCTCTAGATAAGATATAGTTACAAGGGGACTTAGACATTATCTAGTTCAGTATTTCCCAGGTTGTATGCTTCAGTACGCCAGTTCCTCAGATATGAAGAGGATGACAAGAAATTCTGTAGAAATCTGGTTTAAGGAGTTAAGCGGGACACAGTGGCTCATGCCTGTAATCCCAGCACTTCAGGAGGCCGAGGCAGGAGGATTGCTTGAGCTCAAGAGTTTGAGACCACCACGCCTGCCTACAAAAATAAAAATAAATAAATGGAATTAAATAGATAAATGTAGGACTTCTCAGAGTCTTTAATATTCTCATGTAGATATGAATCTCCAAGTAGGAATTACAGTGTGTCACATCACCCAGATCACCCAGAGAAACTGTTTTCCTGCAAAATATCCAAGAAACCAGTGGACTGCAGAACAGTTTGGAAAATACTTATCAGTCAGACTCCTTCTCCAAGTGATATGAGCAGCTGAAGTAAGGTGTTCCGAAACACACCACAACCTCACTCTGTCCTGTCCTCCTGTCTCCATAGAGAGGCTCTGCCCATTTCATTAGTCATTAAAGAATGAGGTAAACACTCACCATGTGCCAGGCCCAGGGGTAAACAAGACATCATAACAAGAGATAGGGGAGAAGCAGCCACCCAACAGTGCAGCGGTGGTGTGGATAAGACTGGGCCAGCACATGGGACTGCAGCAGAGCCAGGCGCAGGGATCTGGGACGTCCTCCTTAAGGACTGTGCAGGTCACAGGATGCCCGCTCCTGTGAGGCTCCTGCCTCCTGAGACCCTGGAGCATCTGCCTCTTACCCACACATCCATCATACACAGCGAGGCCAATTTTTGATTTCTTCTCCAGTCCCATCTTCAAAACTCTTCTTTCCCTCGTGTCAGTAAAAGAAGCAATAGGAGCAGAACCATTTTAGAAAGACCTCGAATCCGGCTCTGCTCTCTGGATTTGAACTCAGAAATAAACTTCTTTCTGCCAGTAAAAAAAAAAAAAAAAAAAAAAAAGAAGAAGCAATGGGCATAGATACAGATTCCTTTTTCAATCTGCTAACACTGGATGAAATCCCTCTACAGCATGGACTAACTAAATCCCTGGGGTGCCTGAGCACAGGATGTTGGGGCCGAAAGGGACCTTGGTGACTACCTTACCCAGACCATGCTGCAATGGGTAAAGGAGAACTGGGAGGTGAGGATGTGCCCCGGTTTCGTGGTCACAGAGGTCCAGTGCAGTGTGCCCGCTCCCTTGTTAACCCACGGTTTATGTTCGGTGTGACACTTAAAGCTATTTGAAATGAAAAGTCAGCAAGGAGTGCTCACGAGCCTGTACCCCCTCTGGGAAATAGACAAAGGAGGGGAAGCACTAACGTGTGCCTTCTTGCTACGGAGCTTCACAGTAGATCCCAGAAAACACAAGATGGCTGCCCCCATCCCAGGAGGTGGGTACTGGGTCCTTATCTAGCCTCTGTGCTTATGTCACTATGTGTGCTTGGGTGGGTCACTGCTCCTCTCTGGGCCTGTTTCTTCATCTACAAGAGGGAAGTTGGGTTTGGGATGCTTCCTCAAGCCATCAAGTTCTATGGATGCTCCAGGAGGGAGCTTGGAGTCAAAGGTCAAAGCACTGCCAACATCCTGCTGCCTCTCAACACTCCTGCTCTGCTGGCTCACTCATTTAGTCCCTGGACATTGACTGATCAGATTTTCTCTCTGAAGATCACAGAATCTGTGTTCCAGAGATTCAAGGCCCAGGATGGGTGGGCCTTGCTGATGGCAGAGTATAAATTACAACTAACTTGCTGGGGCAAGAGTGGGCCTGATGGGGCTACTTCCTGACCTTCAGGGAGGGAGTGTCAACCTGCCCCTGGGGGATTCTGAACAATGCTGCCCCTCACCTTCTGCTGGGCCCAAGCTGTAGCAGGGTCCCAGGCCAGGTGCCATAGCTAGAGTGTGCAGGTGTTGAGATGGAGCTGCCGGTTGCCTTGACAATCCAGCACAGGCCCAGGCCATGGCCCTAACAGGTCTCAAGCGCCCAGCCCTGAGCAGAGACCATCCATCCATCCTGCACTCCCTCCTCACTTACTGGGCATGTTTCTGAGGGCAGAGGCAGGTGTCAAGTCACCACCCTCGAGGAAGTGCTCTCTGCGTTCAGACTATCTCTGGAGTCCAGCTTTCAGTCCAGAAGCTTGGCTAGGATGGCCCTGATGACGATGGGCCGTGAAACCCAGTTCTTTTTGGAATGTTTTAAGCAACTGCCTTCTGACAGAAGATATGTCATTGTAGGAGACGGGAGCATCATGACTATGACAACTCTTCAGAGTTGATGATATGTCACAGTGAAGAGGGATTAGCTTGGTTAGGAATGGGCTCCTAGGAATGGTGGGTAGCTTTGGGCTCAACAGAAGGGCAACTCTTTCCAGAAATTGGATTAAGGGAAACAGTATTTTAAGGAGAGTGGATTTGTCTACCACTGAAAGAGAAATGGAGGCTCAATGAAAGTGACAGAAAGGCTCTGGACACAGTTGGCAGACTGGCCAGGGTCAGGGGTATTACACTGGATGGTCAATTAAGGTCCCCTTCAGTTTATAGATTTGAATTTTGGAAAATGCCTGATAAAAAAGATGCTTAATCTGGGTGCGGTGGCTCATGCCTGTAATCCCAGCACTTTTAGAGGTGGAGGCGAGAGGATTGCCTGAGCTCAGGGGTTCGAGACCAACTTGGTGAGCAACTTGGTGAGACTTCGTCTCTACAATAAATCAAAAAATTAGCCAGGCATGGTGGTGCATGCCTGTGGTTTTAGGTACTTGGAAGGCCGAGGTAGAAGAATCACCTGAGCCCAGCAGGTTGAGGTTGTGGTGGCCACGAGCGTGCCACTGGACTCCAGCCTGGGTGACGGAGTGAGACTTCAGGTAAAAAAAAAAATGCTTGCTGTGCTTGGCAGAGATTCCTCAGTAGTGCCTGAATCCTTCCTGAAAGGAAGTCATTTGTCTACTTCTCCAAAGACCTCTGGATTTATAAAACCACATCCTTTCCCTCACCACCAACTCTGCCATTCTTCCTTGGGCTTTAGTAATAAACACCTTTGAAGTAATTTCTTAAGATTCTGAGTTCTTTCATCGGTCTTGAAATTTCTGGAATATAAATAAGCTCTATTCTCTGCTGAGACATCTGGCCCGTAGACTGGGATTTCAATACCAGGTGCTACTTGGGGGCTT
The DNA here is from genome assembly GCF_000164805.1 of Carlito syrichta. Taxonomy (NCBI): domain Eukaryota; kingdom Metazoa; phylum Chordata; class Mammalia; order Primates; family Tarsiidae; genus Carlito; species Carlito syrichta. The sequence goes on from NW_007183143.1 coordinate 250,967, forward strand.
TTCAGTATATATGTTTTCCACTTTCTTTGCCAACTTGGCATTATTTTACACTTGTGATTGGTGGCTCACAGATTAATCCTTCTGCTTTGATTTCTTGATGAGAAAATTAGAAATTTGGCTACTGTTCACTGCCATCTTCACTCTGCCTTAGGCTGTGTGGGAAGCAGAATACTAATTTGGAGTTCTTCCAGCTCTTCCAGAGAGAGTGAATAATGATTTAATTTACAGCAATATAAGTGATCAGAGAGACCTAAGATACCCCCAAATCCCTATTTAATGGAAAACTGCAGGGAAATTTTGACTATTTCCTATAGTTATATTTCATGGTGTTTGTTCAAAAACCAGGTATCAAGGAATAACTTACACAGGAACAGGATCGGACTCGAACTTGGAAAATACGCGTTTCAATCACGCTTCCCTCCCTGGGACAAACCACTCAGCCTTTTTGGACCTCAGTCTTCTCATCTGTAAAATGGAGATTGACCCATGCACTTACTCAGCAAATATTTGATTGTCTATTATGCACAAAAGTCCTGCATGCAAGACTGTTCTTTACCTGGTGGAATTGCTGCATGCATGACTTGATTATGATCCGTCTGTGAAAAAAGTCTTGTTAATTATAGAGTACACTGTGAAGAGAAGGGGTTATTATATATCTGATAAGATCTAGAATATTTTTTTCTTCCTAATAAAGCCAATTATGCCCACTTCTGGGGAACTGTTTCTTAGCAGTGATCCCACTTCTTTTGTGGTTGATAGCACTGGAAATTCTGTAGATGGGAACAGTTTCCCTCCTTTCTAGCCTCTGTGTCTATGTTACTACATGCACTTGGGTGGGTCACTACTCTTCTCTGGTTCTGCTTCTTCATCTACAAGAAAAAGGAAGCTGGGTTTGGGATGCTTCTTTTAGCTGTCAAGTTTTGCGATGCTCCAGGAGGGAGCTTGGTGTCAAAGGTCAAAGCACTACCAACACCCTGCTGCCTCTGGTCATCCCTGCTTTGCCGTTTCTGCCTCCTGTCCACGCTGAAAAGTCTCTGCATTCAGGAGAGGACAGAGGCCACTCTCCTTCCGAGCTTGAGTTTTCTTTAGTTAGCTGCGAATCTGTTTAGCTGCTAGGACCTCTCTGGAGGCACACTCTTCTCAGAAGCACAAATGTGTCTTAAGTTGGATAATGCATTGAGGACAATTTTCCATTCTGGGGAAGCTTAGGAAGGCAGCGAGATGCAATGATGACAAAAAAAAAGGCGCAAAAAGTCATCACTCAAACAGACATCTTTGCCATTCATGAGTCCACAACTGTCAACTAGTTATTTAACTGATGAGCTTCCATCTCCTTGCCTGTAAAATGAGGGTTATAACATGCAGCTTACTTTCCATGCAAAGCTGTTGTGAAACCTCAGTGAGACAGTGTTATGAAAACACTTTATGAAGCTCAAAGACCATGCGCCAATGTCAGGAATTCTTTTTCGGTGCTCACCACCCAAACATGCATCAGCAGTTACCACACTTGATTGTCCCTGAATATCCTGGTTACTAATACCAGCTTGGGCTGCAACCACGAGTGATGGTATCTGATTTTCTGATCACTATCTGGTTTCCAACATTTCTGTTTTTCAAGCTATTCTCTCTCCTTCTAAACTCCTGTGTAGAATCATTTTGCTGGCACAGAAGTTGAAAACTGATTTTAGCTGACAACCTAGCCAAATCTCACCGAGTTCCTAGGAAAGGGAATTGTATTTACTTTTTCTTTTCTTTTCTTTTTTTTGAGTTGGAGTCTCACTCTGTTGCCCAGGTTGGAGTGCAGTGGCACACTCATGACCACTGTAGTCTCGACCTGCTGGGCTCAGGTGATCACGCCTCAGCCTTCCATGTAGCTAGAAGTACAGGCATGCGCCACCACATCCAGCTAATTGTTTTGCTTTATTGTAGAAATGAGGTCTCACCAAGTTGCCCAGGCTGGTCTCGAACCCGTGGGCTCAGGCAATCCTCTCACCTTGGCCTCCCAAAGTGCTGGGATTATAGGCATGAGACACTGTGCCCAGTCGATGTATTTATTTTTTCTATTTAAGCTATAGTCATTCATAAGTCATGGACACCTACATGTTAACAAACGTGACTTTATTTCCAAAACTAATGACAGTGCTATGACCTAGTACCACTCCTTATGACACCTCCTAGATATCTTCCCACAGTTAAATCTACTGATAGACAGGAAAGATAACTTAGCATGTATAAAGCACTTAGAATTTATGACTTATTTTATTAGTTCTCCCTTAGACCCTCCTTTAAAAGATGGCCAATAAGACACTGGTGAAGAAATTAGGTCCCGGATGATACCATGAGCATGACAAATCACCGTTTCCATGGATAAGCCTTATGTGATTAATTCCTCTAGTAAAATCCTCTAAAGTTATTTAGTTTTGACATTAATAACAAAGGGATTGTGAGAATTGAGGGTGTTTCAAAACTCCACCAGTAAGCTAACAATTTCCAGAAGCATTTTCTCCCGTTCTTAGATGGATATCTTCATTTTCTCCAATGTGGAACAGGGAGTCTGAGGTCCTGAGAAGGGAATTGACTTGTACAGAGCCACTAGGTGAGCTGGCTGCAGAGTTGAGACACTACCCTTGGCACAAAGTAGGTGCTCAATAAATATTAGATGAATGAATGACTGAATAAACCCAAATCTAGAACTCTCTTCTCTCCCCTGTCCATACTCTACAAGAAGCTATTTAGATTCCTGCCATGTTTTCTACTTTTCAGAGATGAGGTGGCTTTTCTCAAGCCTTACAAAGTTCTAGACCTGAGCTGTCCAGTACAACAGGCATGGGTCTTGGGATGCAGCTGGTCCCTATTGAGATGGGCTGTAAGTCAACTGTGGAAAAAAAGGTCAATGATCTAATTGGTAACTTTGATATGGATCACATGTTGAAATGAAAATAGCTTAGATGAATTGGATGAAGTAAAATTTAATAATATTGTTAAAATGAATTGTACCTATTTCTTTTTACTTTTTAAAGTGGCTACTAGAAAATTTTAAATTCCATTTACAGCTTGCATTTGTGGCTTGCATTATAGTTCTGTTGGACAGTACTATAGAAGTTTTGGAAAAAGAATTATGTATTGAATTGTTAACCTTACAATAAAAAATTATTTCTTAAGGCTAGCGAAGAACCTAGGAAACAAAGGTAAGGGTAAGAATGAGTTTCCTTTTCACCAAAAAAGAAACATTCCTTCCTCCCTCTTCTCTCTACCTTAATCCTTTCCCTAAAGTTCCAGTGGGGCATCTTTTTTGATAAATAGCCACCATCCCACCCGATTGCCACAGGCACAGAAGTCATATGCGAACTAGGGAATTATATTTTAGCATACTCCTGGTGAACACATTTTAATGAAAATAATTACCACAATAACCGACATTTTATAGCATTTTGCAATTTATATACGCTTTCACATATATCACCTCATTTGATTCTCATAACAGCCCTGTGAGATGGGCATTATTATGATTCTGTTTGACAGGTTAAAGACTTTAAACTAAAAGAGGTTAAGAAGCTTGTTCATGATCACACAACTAAAAAGGGGGTAGATCTGGCTTTCTTTTTTCTTTGTTTTTTTAATATGCACATACTTATAAGACTTTTTATTTATTTATTTATTTTGTGTTGGAGTCTCACTCTGTTGCCCAGGCTGGAGTGGTGTGGCACACTCACGGCCACCACAGACTCGACCTGCTGGGGTCAGGCAGTCCTTCCACTTCAGGCTTCCAAGTAGCTGGAACTACAGGCGTGTGCCACCACGCCTGGTTATTTATTTATTTATTTATTTATTTATTTTAGAGATGAAGTCTCACTATGTTGCCCATGTTGGTCTTGAACCCGTTGACTCAGCTGATCCTCTCGCCTCAGCCTCCCAAAGTGCTGGGATGACAGGCATGAGCCACCATGCCTGACGAGATCTGGTTTTCAACTCTGGTTTTCGAATACGAGGCCTTTAGTCCTTATTTCAGGGTGCTCCAGAACCCAGTGTGGAGACTCTGACAGGCCTGACCTGGGGCTCAGTGGTCTAGGTTGCCCTTCTCCATAGTACCTTTGTAGTGTATGTCAACAGTGGAGGAATAAAGGAAAGATTGAAGTAGCAGAGAAGAAACAAACTCAGGTAGAGGAAAACATACCTTGAAGAGAAGCTTTCCCATTGACACACCAGTACATACAGAGAAAAAGGACTACCATGGCTAAATCCTTGTTGGTGTAAGTCTTACCTGCTGCTGGGCAGAGGGAAGGTTATTGCCATCTGAGATGTGAGGAAACAGAGGCTCAGAAGAATTAAGCCCACTGTTCATTCCAGCACTCTCAGTTGCTTTTATGAATCAATATCCAAATCATATGTACTTTTATCATTCCCACTTATTTTTGTCTTTATTCACTTATTATTTCATAATAATCTTTATTATTTATATCCTTCTATTTTCATTGAGTCAACTGTACTTTCTTTGGCTTTTTATGTAGAACACATTAAGATCTTTTAAAAATGCTTGTTTTCGGACAGGTGGTGTTGGCTCACACCTGTGATTGTAGCACTTTGGGAGGCAGAGGTGAGAGGATTGCCTGAACCCAGGGGTTCGAGACCAGCCTGGGCAACTATGACAAGACTTTGTCTCTACAATAAATCAAAAAATTAGCTGGGCGTGGTGGTGCATGCCTGTGGTTCCAGCCACTCGGTAGGCTGAGGTGAAAGGGTCGTTTGAGCCCAGCAGGTGGAGGCTGCAGTGGTTCTGAGCGTGCCACTGCACTCCAGCCTGGGTGACAGAATGAGACTTCGACTCAAAAAAAAAAAAAAAAGCTTGTTTTCTAGTAAACATACGTAACAATGTAAATTTTCCTCTAGCTATCATTTTTGTTGCATCCACATGTTTTGATACTTCCACTATGTATGACAGCATCAACACTTATTTCATTAATGATATTTCATTAATACTTTCATTATCATTCAGTTCTAAATATTTTGTAAATTCCATTGGGTTTTCTCTTCAACCCATTTATAAGTATGATTTTTACTTTCCCCAAATTGTATATTTTTTTAGATAGATAATATATGCACATAGTACAAAATTCAAGCGATACAAAAAAGGATACAGGGAAAAGTCTCTCAAAAACTACAATCTGTTTGGTTCCATGTGTGTGACTTAATGAAAAAGGCAAAACTGTAGGGACAGGAAATAGATCAGTGGTTGTGAGTGTTGTCTATAAAAGGACAAAAGAAACCTAGGGGTGATGCAACTGGCCATACCTCACTATGGTGGCGGTCTGCAAGCATTTGCCAAAACTTGGAGAAATGTATACTGAAAAGGATGACTTGTCCTATATGTAAATTATAACTCGATTTTTTAAAAAACAAGTACTCTGTCCTCTCCTGCCCCCCAGGCACCTTGTTTCTGTCCCTAGAAGTAACCACTCTTACCAACCTCTGAAGTATCTATTAGGAGTTATTTTATGCTTGTTCAAATATCTCCTTATTTTTTACACACAAATAGTAACATGTCATAAATACTCTCCCGAACTTCTTTTGCAAACTGAATACGTTGAAGATACTTTCACCATCTGGAATTTTATTGCGTTGTAGATTAAAAGACCACGGGCTAGGCTGGGCGCATTGGCTCACATCTGTAATCCTAATACTTTGGGAGGCCGAGGTGGGAGAATCTCTTGGGCCTAGGAGTTTGAGACCAGCCTGGGCAATGTAGCGAGACTTTGTCTCTACAAAAATCTTAAAAAATTGGCTGGTCTGCCAGCATGGGCCCTGTAGTATAGCTACTTGGGAGGTTGAAACGAAAGAATTACCTAAGGCCAGGCTGTCAAGGCTGCAATGAGCTGTGACTGTACTACTGCACTCCAGTCTGGGTGACAGAGGGAGACCCCAACTGAAGAAAAAAAAAGATCCTGAGTTAACTGAACAATAGTTATTTTGTGCAAGAACAGGACAGATATATGTGACTCTCGGCACAGAGAACTCCAGAATCAGGGAACATCAGACCATCTCTACCTCCTCTGTTTCATAAACTTCATAGTCAGAGATGTCACCCTCTGTGAGCTTTCCTGGCCTTGCCCTGCTGCGGGATCTTGGGTGTACTTTTGACTTCCCAGCTCTGCTGGCACTGCCCAGCAGCTTGCCTGGCCTTGACCTTCCCAGGACCTGGCCTTGACCTTCTCAGAGGCTACACAGTCCCTGAGAGGGCGTGGGCCCTCCAAAGATCTGCCGAACGCAGGATCAGGACACAGAGAAGGCATGCAGGGCAGTACATTCATGTGCATTTGATTATGGTTTTAGAAACTTTGTTGTCATTTATTAAGAACCAAATTTACAAGGTGGGTTTGGAGATTAAAGACAAGACCTACAAAGAGAAGGAAAATAACATAGGCTCGTGGGCAATCCTGGCAACCACAGAGCTCTGATGGTGGTTTTTCCTTTCATCTACAATTTGCAGCCATGATTTTTCTCCTCATACTAGAGCAACCTCTATTTTAGTGGCAAGAAAACTTCTAAAGCAATCTGATTTTCCTGTTCTTTCCTTTTTTTTTTTTTCCAGAAAAGTATGCTCTCATAGTTCTGAAGAGCAGAAGTCTGAAATTAAAGTGATGCCAGGACTATACTCCCTCTGAAGATGATTCTCTGGGGGAAAATTTTTTCTTGTGTCTTCCAGTTTCTGGTAGTTCTTGAGCATTCCTTAGCTCATACCTCCGGTCTTCACCTGCATCTTCATCTGGCCTTCTCCTCTGTGTCTGTGTTCTTCTTCTCTCTCTCTCTCTCTCTCTCTCTCTCTCTCTGTTTTTCTCCAGAGACAGTGTCTCACTCTGTCTCCCAGGCCAGAGTGCAGTGGTACCATCTTGGCTCACTGCAGCCTGGAAGTCCTGGGCCCAAGCGATCCTCCCGTTTCAGCCTACTGAGTAGCTGGAACTACAGGCATCTGCCACCATGCCTGGCTAATCTTTTTATTATTGTTGTTATTCTTTATTTTTTTGTGGAGGCAGAGTCTTGCTATGTTGTCCAGTCTGTCTCAAACTCCTGGCCTCAAGTGAACCTGGCCTCCCAAAGTACAGGGATTACAGGCGTGAGTCACCGCACCCAGTCTCTATCTGACTTTTCTTAAAGCCAATTCACAGAACACACACACACTCCATATTCTGTTCTGATTCACTGGATATAGATTACCTTGAACACATGTACCCGTATACCTGGGAGCTACTGTATCTGGTACACTCTACTAGCATTGCCTGCAAAGCTTAGGGAGTTCTGGCAAAGCTCAGTACCCACCTAAGTCACTGCTCAAAACTCAACTGAAAAATTCAGGTTGACCTTATACTGAAACCTTGGACATTCTTATGTGTGCTATGACATCTGGAGTTCAGTGATCACAGGAGAAGCTTGCTAAAATGGCAAGATTATAATTACCCATTGCCAAACTAAAACAACCTAATTGTCATTAATATTTCTGGGTTGTGATAGCTAAACACTGGGATTAAACAGGGAGTGGGTAAAGTATGTAACAATAATAACCCCTCCCTGGAGTCTGTATGTAGCAGGCAGGTGCGGTAAAAGAAAGACCGACTTTGGAAGGACTATTGATTCCTGCATTTTTCACCCTCATCCAGAAGTATTTAATAATGCTGAGTGCTTGCTTGGCTATTAAGTACATGAGTGTCGATGAAGTCAACCTCTCTAAGCCCTGGCTTCCTCCTCTATAAAAGGGAGAAACTTCCATCTATTTCTCAAGTTACTTAAGAGATTGGGGGACATAACGGGTAGAAACCAGTGGTGACGAAGATTCCTTGAGTAACCACTGTGTTCGTCAGATGACGGCCTCAGATTCTCCATAGCAATGAGGAGAGTTTTCCATCCTAGTCCCTAGACAGTTGGGGGTCCAAAAGAAAATACCAGTCTGTGAGCTTTCCTTCAATACCACGTCAACACCAAAGGAAACAGGATGCATAAGTGGGTCACTGTCATACAAAACCCAGTAATGGCATCACTACCTCCCTCCCTACACACCCACACAAACCCCTTTCTACCTGGATAACTCAAACCTGTCCTTCACAACTCAGCTCAAGTGCCACCTCCCCCAGGAAGGCTTCCTGGAGTGCCCGGCACGAGTTTTAATGGCTCTCCTCTGGGCTCCCAGAGCCTCTCTCCCTACCCTGTGATTGCATGTTTGCTGGACTGCTGCTGCCTCTGGTCCGGAGGCTGAAGAGCAAAGTCTGTCTTTCCTGCTTGCATCTTGTGGGGACTTATGGTGTCTGTCATGGGGTGGGCATGCAGTTGTTTGTTGACAGATGCTGATGACCTTGAAGAGTGGAGGGCTTCTGTCTCATAAAGTACCACTTCCAAGGAGTCTGCCCCAGACAGATTCTTACCTACTCAGAGCAACCTTAGTTATTTTCTGTGGTCTTCTCTCAGGACTCAGAGCAAGGCACTCCACCCTTGGGGCCTGGTGGGTACAATACTGTCCTAGCCGGGGCTGGAGGAAGGTGCTTTGAAGGGACTGCAGGAGAGGTGCTGCCAGGGGAAAGGCGTGGAGTCTTGCTTCACTCCTCTACCTGTCTTCTTCCTGTGGCACCAGGAACGCACTTTAGACACTGAGTCAGGATTCGCTTTCAGTCAAGCATCCACCTCCCTCCCTGTTCTGGAATGCCTGGCTCTTCCCTGGCTGATTTCCCTTCTGTGGAGGCACTCATCCTTCCCACTGGCTTCCTGCGGGTAGCCTGCACCTTGGCGATCTCCCAGCATCCTCTGGGACAGTGGTTCTCAACCCCCACTCCACACTGGGATCGCTAGGGAGACTTCAAAGATACTTCTCTGCAGCTCTGCTCCTGAAATTCTGATTTGGTCAATGTGTCATGGGGCCTGTGCCTGCCCCGACATACACAGGCCACAGCTGGGACCACTTTAGAGGGCACTGACATGGCATTTAGAAATGGAATGAAATGGCCTCCTGAATGCCTGCAGCCTATAACTCTACATGTTGAAGCACATTTCCTGCTCCCCAGAAATGGAGGTTTTTAAAAGCGAATGCTGAAATGGCTGTCAGAGGTCATCCGGTCCAGCCCCCTCATTCTTAAATTAGGAAACTGAGGCTCAGAGAAGGTACGTGACATGGCAGGACCACAACTTAAACCCAAGTCTTTTATCTCAGGTTAGTGTGTCTTCTGCTAGTCCAGGCTGTCTTTTGGGTCATAGCTCTCTGGGATTGGGTGGGCAGGCTCTTAACATTCTTTTAAATGAACAGCTAAGGCTCAAAATAAAGCCACACTCACCACTGCAGAAGCCCACACCTCCAGAAAAACGCACACTGTAGTGCCCTTTGGCCAATGCTGTTCATGGCTGTTGTTCAGACAATTACGAACAGAAAAATTCTTAAATCAGTGGAAGGTATCAACCAGGGATGGGCATGAGTCCCGGGTCTGTCACTGATGAGCAGATTGACCTGAGATAAGCTACTTCTGTGAGCTTCGTTTCTCTCATCTGGACAACAGAGTTGATGGTGCACATTGAGGACAACGCTGCCCCAAATGAATCCTGGGACTCACCCTCCATTCGTCTCACTACCCCTCTCACAACCTATCAGTCACCAAGTCCCAGTGATTCTAACTCCTTAATAGACTTGAATGTATCTGTTTCTCTGCCTTTCTTCTGACGCTGTCCTAGCTCAGGCTGCTATTTTTGTGTTGTGGGCCACTGCCATCCTTCCCAGCTCATCTCCCTGCTTCTAGTCCTGTCCCCTCCAGTCCACTCTCCACATCAACCCAAGTCTTCTTTAAGCTAGGGACGTTGATCCTGCCATCCCACCACTCAAAACCTTCCAGAGGCCGCCTCCGTGAATCTCCATCTTGATGATGCAAACATCTAACCAGGTCCTCAGGGGTTGGGGCCCATCCGTCCCTCTGGCCTTGTTTCTCGTCTTCTCTACCCACCTCTATTCCCACAGCCCATGCGCCAGTCACTCCAGGGCCTGAAATTTCCTTCTGGAAACTCTTGCTGACTTCTCCAGCCTGAGTCAGGACCCGCTCCAGTGTTCCCACGGCATTCTGCATTTCTAACCACAGAACACGTTATTATCACTGCCCCTTTACCTGACTCTTCCCCACAGCAAGCATCATAGGGCAGGGACCACCTTGATCTTGATCCTCACTGTGCCCCCAGTGCAAAACACCGTGCTTGGTAATATGGTAGTTACGTCATTTTAAAAAATGAGTCTGTAATGTGATGTGATGTAAATTCAATAAAATTGTTACACAGAGGAAGCCAGGTAGCACAAGCACCACCCTGCACAGGGTTTGACACGCAGCAGTGATCGATGAAATGTTTTTCCCATCCTTGCTTCTCTTTTCATCCTTATGTCTCATGATCTGGGTTTTAGACCAAGTTTTGCTTCTAATGAGTTATTTGGCTTCTCTGGTTCTGTATTTCCTTTCTATTAACTTGACTCTAGGACTGTAATGAGTGTGTGTGTGTGTGTGTGTGTGTGTGTGTGTGTGTGTGTGTGTGTGTGAATTGGTGAACGCTTTTCTCCTTCCCCTTCTCTGTTCACCTCCTCTCTTTCTAAGGATCAGGGGCCAGGAAGGGCACAGCCCACAGATCTTCCCAGGCCTTTCAAGTCTGTTGCAGGGACCATTTAACAGACTGGTAGAAAAGATTTTATTCTTCCTGTACACCCAAGTCCAGAGAATCTCCTTCTGAGGTCAGGACTTCTCCCTCAGTGGGCCTACGATGTCCGACTCCTGGATCTCGGTGCATGTCAGCCCTGCAGACTCCAAGTACCTCCGTGTTCCAGGGCTGAGCCCTGCCTGAGTGATGACAGGATACGTCTTCCCCACACCCTGTGCCTCACCAGTCTGCTGTCACCCCGAGTGCCAGGAGGGTGAGGGGTGGAGAAGAGGGCAGGGCAGGACAGCCTGCAAGGGAAGCTGAGGAAAGATGTGTGCACACACCCTTGCAAATACTGTCATGCTGCTGTGACTGCCAGCTGGGGACCTGGGGCCCCCGGGCAAGAAGCAGGAAGGAAGGAGGAGGCAGAAGACTTCAGCCTCTCCAAACCCGGCATACTTACTCTCAGTTTGTCTTCATTCCTCCATCTTAGCTTAGCTGAAGCGTTCCAAGGCTCTCCTCTTCCACGGTCCTGCCCCACAGCAGCTCTTGAGTCTATACTACACTACAAAGTGATACAGAAGCAGGAAAGAGGTTAGTCCCCTGCGTGGGCTTGGGGGAGCAACTCCCACACCCTTGAGAATCCATCAAGGAAAGGGTTTCCTTGCAGGGTTTCCTTTTCTATCTGCAAAGACTCTGGGGCCCATGCGTAAATGTGCACGACTTCAAAACAGAGATATCTATCAATTCAGCATAGTTATACCTGTCGATTACTTTATGAAACACACAGTTCCTGCGGTCTTTTCTCCTTAGAGGCAATGTAATTCAATTTGGACTTTTACTGAGCAACTAATGTTTATAAGCCTCCCTCCCACTATTCCCAACAAAAAGAAGTCAAGCTTGCCTTTCCAGGAGCTTACCACCTCGCTCAGTAGATAAGATGTATATACAAATAGTTCAAGAGAGAATCGGGTAAATGCTACAACCTAATCCAGGACAGAAATGATGGGGAAAGATGGATTCTGGCTGGCAAGGTCAGAAAAGCTTCACAAAAGAGGCCACATCTGAGCTAGCTCCTGAAGGAAGAGAATTTTGATAGTAAAGAATTCTTCATTGGCTTTATCAGTTAAGGTTGGGATAGCTTGGCTTGGAAAAGTCTTTGGGCTCCAGTAAAGTATGTTCCTGGTCTCTACTGCTGTCTGTTCCTGGTCTCTACTGCTGTTTTGGATACTTCAGTAAAATCATCTGGTATGACTGTGTGGCCTTATCTCTCTGGGCCTCAGTTTCCCCCTCAGCTGCATGCCCAGTTCCTCCTTCTCTACTTTTGTCTTCATTAAAGGTGGGAACCCAACACAAGATTGGAGACACAGTATGTGCCCCACAAAAGTATTCTTAATAGAATTTATCATTAGGGTGTTCATAGCTCTCCAAGTTTCCTTCTAGGATTGTGTCATTGCTTAGGACTCCAATACATTTTCTGGAAAGAAAGAAGGAAAGAAAGAAAGGAAGGAAGGAAGGAAGGAAGGAGGGAGGGAGGGAGAAAGAAAGAAAAAGAAATAATAAAGAAGTTGGGATTTATGCCTGAAAAAATTCATTATAAAAAATCACTACTGGCTTGGTGGCTCAACCTGTAATCCCGCGCCTTTGGGAGGCTGAGGTGAGTGGATTGTCTGAGCCCGCGGGTTCGAGACCCGCCTGGGCAGCGAGACCTCATCTCTACAATAAATCAAAACATCAGCCGGGCGTGGTAGCGCATGCCTGTAATTCCGGCTACTTGGAAGGCTGAGGTGGAAGGATCGCCGGAGCCCAGCAGGTCGAGGCTGCGGTGGCCAGGAGCGGCCATTGCACTCCAGTCTGGGTGACAGAGTGAAACTCCAACTCAAAAAAAAAAAAAAATCACTAGTACATTACTGGGGAAATTTACTATTTTAAAAGCAGATCAGAAAAGACAAACAGCCCAACAGAAAAGTGGGGAAAAGAACTGAAAAAGTCCTGCTGTAAAAGAAGATATCTAAATGGCAAATGAGCATATAAAAAGATGTTCAACTTCATTAGTCATCAGGAAATGAAGATTAAAACCACAATGCAACACCATACCCATTCACCAGTATGGTTAAATGAAAGGGACATATAATAGCAAGGGTTAACAAGGATGTGGGGCAAATAAAACTCCATACATTGCTTGTGAGTGTGTACAATAGAACAACTACTTTGGAAAAAAGACAGCATTTAGTAAAATAAGCATATGCATACCCCATGATTCAGCAATTCCACTCTTAGGTGTATATGCGACAGAATTACATACATATATTCACCAAAAGACAGGTATAAGGATGTTCATAGCAATACACTTCATTATAGCTAAACACTGGAAACAACCCACATTCCCATCAGTGTCAGAGTGGATAAACAAACTGTTGTTTATATATACAACTAGAATACCATATAACAATGAGAACGAATAAACTTGCTCAACGTGGATGAATTTCATACACATCATAATCAAAAAAGAAACCAGACCCAAAAAGAGAGTATGTTACATTGCTCCATTCACATGAAGTTCAAGAATAGGCAAAACAAATTATGGTGTTTGAAGTCACAATAGTGGTTGCCCTTGTGAAACTATTCCCACAGGGTTGACAAGAACTGCATGCTGGGTTCTGGACAGAAATAGAGGTGTAATTAAGCATTAATCGGGTTGCCCTTTGGCCCACTTCTTTGCTGCTAAAAGTCACGTAGCACTGGATACTGACCATGTGCTTCCCTATCGTTTCTACAGATGGGATTTCTGACATCAGGGTCGTAAGGCTGTTCAAGAATCAGTCTGCATTCCCACTGTTTCTACAGACAGGCTCTGACATTACAGTCATAAGGCTTTTGCTTAAGGATCACTTACAATGTTTTTCAGATCCCAGATTCCCATGAAGCAGCTGACGTCAACCAGTCTGAAGACCCCCAAAGAGGAACAATGCCAGCATGAGACTACAGCTTTTTCTTCTGTTTGTTCTTTGACTTTACCCTGCACTCTTTGATGAACCAAGAATCTCCACATTATGGCCCACTCCAAAACCCTTAAAAACTCTATCCCCAGACTTCTTGGGGACATGGATTTAAGGTTTCCTTCTGTCTCTTCATCCAGTGACTCTATGATTAAACCTCTTTCTATGCTGCAATTCAGTGTCTTGGTGTGTTGACTTGCTGTGTGCATCAGGCAATGAACCTATTATGGTTATACTTGGGGAGATGAATTAATGATTGGAAGGGGACACGCGTGGGGATTCTGGGGATCCTGGTAATTTTTTTTCTTGATCTAGGTGGTAGTTACACAGATATGTTCACTGACCTATATACTAATGAGTATGCATTTTTCTGGCTGTATGCTACACTTCAAAAAATTCTGTATTTTTCTTTTTTTAAAAGTTAATTAGAACATGTTTTGGCTCCACAGCTACATTTCAAACAATAGGAAAACAATTTATGGTAGATAATAAAGAAGGGGTGTTCCATTCTCTCCTCTTTTTTTAAAAGATATAAATCATATCACTTATTTAGATATAATATAAATATGATAACATTAACTAATTTTAAATGTAGAATGCAACGAGAATGAGCTTGGGACAACGTATGGTAGTATACCCACTACCCCCACCATGATGATATAGAATATTTCCATTACCCCAAAGCGTTCCCTTGTTCTCTATAGCCAGTCCCCTCCCTGGCCACCACTGTTCTGCTTTAGAAACTTTACTATAGCTTTGCCTTTTATAGAATTTCGGATAAATGGAGTCAAGGGATATTATTTTTTAAATTATTTTCTTTAAACATGGCGGCATACAGTAAGTCACAATTAAGTTGAATTGAATGTGTCACACAACATTTGTCCCCTAACACCACTCTATCCACCCTGGCAAAATGCACAGAATTCTTCATGAATGTTCTATGTTAAAGCAAAATTGGGTGGTGGAAAGCTGCGTGTTTTTTACTGAGAGAAGAAGTGTATCGCCTGAAGTTCCAGAAGCCAGAGCCAAGACCAGGGCAGCAGCACCGGAGGTTGTCTGCAGCTTAATAGACGAGACATTTCTCCAAAAGTTGAAGTGTATCAAGTCCTAGAATGTGCTAAACTCAGAGCAAGTCAGTTTCCTGTCCAGAGTGAACAAACAGAAAGGCAAGATGGCTAACCATAAAGGTGTCAGAGAGGGGATTGAGGCAGGAAACTTGCCTCAATGGCTTCTGGTATAATCTATTCCAAGTCCAATATTCCATTATAGCTAATTGAGTTCTAAAGCAAATCACAAAGATGTTTGCATCAAGTAGGATAAAGCAAAAAACTACACTGGCCAAAGCATATACTTTGCAGGAACACTAGAATCTCCAGCTACTAGAAAGAGATATAACTCAAGACCAGAGAAGCTATGCGGAGGCAACAAAACCACATCAAATATTTATGGCCAGAAGACAAAATATTATGGCATGAGACTGCACTTTTTTTTCTTATCAATTGTATAACCAGCTTCTAGGTTGTGAAATTAAGGGAGAAGAGGCTTTCTGCAAGGCAACTTCTCAGTGCTCACTAGACTCTAACCTCTTTTTTCCAGTTAACATAAAGGGCTTGGTGAACCCCACCCAGTTCAATATAATTCAATGAATGTTAGCTGGGCCTTCAAGGTGCTGAACTAGGCATTGAATGGATTTGACATGAATGAGCTCCAGCACTCACTTGCCTTCGAAGTGAAATGCGCATGACCTCAGTCCCGTGCCAGATTAGAAGGCTGTCATGGAAGAAAGGCGCAAACTCCCTAGGAGAAGAGAGGGTATAACAGCCAGATAAAAGTTAAGGCTGGAAGGAGAACAGGTTGCTTACACTGGACCCTCTAGAACAGGCTGATGGTCCAT
Source organism: Carlito syrichta (assembly GCF_000164805.1). Classification (NCBI taxonomy): domain Eukaryota; kingdom Metazoa; phylum Chordata; class Mammalia; order Primates; family Tarsiidae; genus Carlito; species Carlito syrichta. Next base: position 266,498 of record NW_007183143.1, read on the forward strand.
GATGAGACAACGCAGAACTGCAAACTTTGGAGAATTTTCCAGAAGCCAAACCATTTGCTTATGTATGTATTTATTTCCTATCTGTCTTAAGAATGAGTGGCCTTAACTGGAGATTACCAGGAAAATGTTAATTTTAATCCATTTTCTTTAAGGGACACTTAGAATTTACTGAAAATAACAATTTAATAATGATGGCCATTCTTACTGGAGTCAGGTGGTATCTCAATGTGGTTTTGATTTGCATTTCTCTGATGATTAGTGAGGCTGAGCATTTTTTTCATGTATCTGGATGACTTATATGTCTTCTTTTGAGAAGGCCGGGGGTGGGGGGCGTGCAATGTAACAACACAAAGGGTACCTAGTCCCAAACCAGGGGAAGTGAGGACCAGTTGGAAGCCCAAGCTTTACCTGCACGTAGATTATTCATGTACCTAATCCTGACTTGTACCCCACATCTCTATAATAAAATTAAGTAAAAAAAAAAAAAACAATAACAAAATGAGCTGGGACTCCACATAAATGGGTTGTGCTTCTAAGACTACAGGACCTCAGTTAGCCGGTCTTGTTTTCATCATCTGAAAAATGAGATGGTACTAAGTCAGTGGTTTTCCCTTGTGCTTCGTGGAACTTCAAGAGTATGAGAGAGCAGGGTAATGGCCCCCATACCCACTAGGCTCACAGCAGCTTGGTTTTGGGGTCTTGATTGGGCTTTCAAGTAAGGTTTCATTTGAATAAAGAGTTTTGCTACTTGAAAAAGTTAAAATACAGAGTATGCTAAATAAGTCAGTGGGGTTGTCCTGCATCCAGAGACTGAGACTCGAGTGGTTCCCTCAAAGTACAAGTTCAGGACATTCTATGATTTTATGTATTTGTTTTTAATCATTACGACATTATTATATAACAATCTGTTTTTTTCTACCTTTTTTTAAATCTTCAGACTTAATGTTTTCCCTGTTCAGCCTCACTCTTCACATATCATTTTTCTCTTGTCTATTCTATTTTGGTATTTATTTTCCTTCCTTTTTAGGTATATCTGTGGAAAAGAGTCAACATAGCATGCCAGAAACTGTTATCCTTGGAATGACCTGCTTGTGAGACTGGCTCTGGGCTGGTGTCTGGGAACTTAAGATTTAGGGAGGGTTCCCATCATGCCCCAAATGATGACTGACTCACTGTGCTAAACCGTTTGTACAAGCTAGCTTATGCTGAACACCTGCTTTCCTTCTGGGAGTGTGGAATTTGGTACATGCCAGGCAGAGGCGCCTACACAACCGACCAGATAAGAACCTTGGGTTCCTAAGCTCAGGCAAGTTTCCCTGGAAGACAACATTTCACAGGTGTTTGTTACTGGAGGAAATAAGCGTGTCCTGACATGACTCCATGGGCAGAAAACTCCTGGAAGGCTGTACCGAGTTTCCTCCAGCCCTTACCCCATGCCCCTTTCCCCTTCACTGATTTTGCTGTATTTCCCTGTGATAAATCTTAACTGGAAGTATGATCATTTGCTGAGTCCTGTGAGTCCTCCTAGTGAACCTGGGGTGGTCTTAGGGACCCTGACACAGAGTAACAGGAGTGGGCCTCACTAGAGGACTCTGACTTTGACATATGATGGAAGTACTGTTTGGGAAAAGGAAGGATGAGTGCCTGCCGTCAGGACATGGAGATCTGGAGAGCGCAGACACCAGCTGAGTTGCGAGAAGTAAAAATTACCTATGGAATTTGAAGATAATGCTTCCAATTCCAGAAGAAAGGGCTTGCTGGACCCCCTGGCTGTTTTTGGCAGTGCCAGCTGAAGTGAGGTGAAAGAGAAAGAAAGCTCAGCCTGCTTGAGTCTTTGATTTTGTTCTCTCCTCCAGATGGGAGGGGAAAGGGCCCAGTCATTCCAAAAAGTGAGCTTTGGGCAAAAAATGTTAAAAATGTGTGTTGTTCTCTCCTCCAAATGGGAGGGGAAAAAAATCAATTCCCAGAAGCAAAACAGAGACACACCAAAGAGAGGGATGGGGGAGCAAGGATGGTTGGCTGGCGCAGCCCTGTCTCCACACCCTTCCCTCCCCTCCTGGCATTCCAGCCCTGATCTCCTGGCAGCTGTAATGTTAACCTTGGAAATGCTGAATTTACTGTGAGGTGTTTGGGCAAATTTGCAATGAGAAAAAAGAAAGTTTTGCTATCATTGTTGACTTTGTATTTTGTGGCTACTGCATCTGGATGTATGGTAAGTGGATGGAAAGTGTTACAGTCTTTGTAATTTCATAAATGCTATCTGGAATGATCATCCCGATGAGGAAAAGCTGCAAAAAAAAAAAGAAAAGAAAAGAAAGAAAGAAAGAAAAAGAAAAGAAAGGAAAATAGTAGTAGTGGGACACAGCTTTCTTGTTTTTTGTCACTGGTGAGCAAATTAGAATTTAAAATCTTTTGAGCATTAGAAACAGAGTCAGTCTCCATATTGATAGTTTTGCTTGTTAGAGCTACCAGGAAAAGGCGATCAACATGAAAAGAGCTGCTCACCCGATGAAAACACTCTTAGAGTTTTAGCAAGAAGTCTTTAGTCGCTAATGGCCTCCTGTAAGTCATATCAGATCTTGTAAAATCTGATCCTTACAGGCTGATAATTTTCCAGTCTGCTGTGGGTCAACTCGGACTCTAAGCGTGACATGCCACAGAGGTCTTAGGACAGCCTTGCCCATCACTGGGACTTGGAGCACAGTCATCTGGTCCTCCAGCATCTCACCTTTTCTGCCTTTCTGGACTCTTGAACTCAGGGCTCCTAATCACCCAGGCCAGACTCTGAGCTGAAGCCTGACACTGTCTGCCCTGGGCTGATTCAGTCTCCGCTCCAGCTGTGCTGAAATGAAAACAGGCACAAGCTCCAGGAACACGACTTCGGCTCTGGGACTGCAGTAGACACTGGACATCCCTTGGGGCCTTAAATTATGAGAACATTCTGGCTGGACTATCTGGGTCTCATACAAACGTCTACAGGAGAGGGCTTGTGCTCTCATGGGACCCTCTGAAATCCTGCTGATTGGCTCTGGATTTCTGATAGAGACCACTGGAATTCTAACTTGAGATGAGTGCTGAAGGCTGCAGGGTGAGGAGGGCACATCCCAGGGACAGTGACCCTTCGCTTCTCCTGACAGGTCGACTCTCAACTCCCTCTTGGAGATGTCACCCTGCTGTTGATTACTGTGCTCAATATCCAGGACTGGTTGTAGTTTGCTGCAATGCACCGACAGCCCAACTCTTCCCTTCCTCTCTCCCGGGTCGCATACCTTAGGGAGGCAGTTTGGTTATTAAATGCAGTCGCGTCCAGTGAGTGATCTTTTCTAGGCTGCTCAGCATAAAAGGGACGGGAGGTTATGTCAACCCATTTTGAAATGTTTTGAAAATCCAAGATTCCATCCCTGACCAGTTCCCAAACATGATGCATCTTTCTGGTTAAGTTATATAAAAATGTTTTGTGATGAAAATGCTTTTTTTCTCCCTTGCATACAATCCTTGCAGGTGAAAGGTCTAGATGGCAGTAGGGATGGTTTTTCAAACGGAAAGTTAGGACTGCTGAATGGGGCACACTGATTTTGAAACAACAGAGAGATGACAGAAACCCCAGCACTCAGGGAGGAGTAGGGAGCAGTGAGGGCTTTCATGGTCTGTCTTTCAGAGCTGTTTCTGGAAGCTTTCCTCGCTTCCTGAAGGGAAAGCTCCCTGTGCTGCCTTTCCAAGTCTAGGAGAGCTTTGAACTCTAGCTGACTACTACACAGCAGGGGGTGACCCGGCTCTGAAACCTCGGCACAGAACATCTCCTGATGTCGTCCACACTCGAGGAGGGCGAACTGGTGTCACAGACAACAAACCTTTAGTGACCGACTGCCTCAGGCAGTCCCTCTGAAACCACAGACTACACTGAATTAATTGGAAGGAACTGGAAGCCTATGGTGGGAGTCCCACGATGGGAGGGAACACTGGGGTCCTGCCAACCTGTTCTGCCTAACGTATATCCTGCCTGGGTGCTCCAGTAATTGCCACCTCTTTGTTTCCAGGGGTACAGCGTGTACCCTCAGGGGTTGTACTTCTTGTGTGTGTGCCCTCCTGTGACAACACTGTCTCAGCCCTGGAAGGTGTCCAGGTCAGCTTCAACTTATTGGCCAGAGCTGTGCTGTACCTGAATTGATGCCTTAGTCCAGGTAAAAAAGGTATATACAAAAACTTTACCATGACAGTTTATCTTTAAGTATCTCTATGGGCCGTGGCCTGTGAGTTCAATCCCAGCACTTTGGGAGGATGAGGTATGAGGATTGCTTGAGCCCAGGAGTTTGAGACCAGCCTGGGCAGCATAATAGGACCTCATCTCTACGAAAAATAAAAAATAAAAAAAAGTAGCTGGGCATGGTGGTGTGTGCCTATAGTCCCAGCTACTGGGGAGGCTGAGAAGGAAGGATAACTTAAGTCCAAGAGTTGGAGGCTGTGGTGAGCCATGATGGTGCCACTTTACTCCAGCCTGGGTGACAGAGTGAGACCCTGACCCAATCAACCAACCAACCACCTTTATGGTTAATGGGATTTACCTTAAAAGGTATAACTGAGATCAACACTGCAGGTTGGTCTCACCCGGCTGCATGGGGTCCTAGTGATAGTAATTTTTGTTGTAAAGATGCCTTGACCGAGGGTTAAAAGGGTAGAATGTGTAGAAAGAGTTAGCATAGCAGGCCTGAGATTGTCATTCTTAGAAAGACCTGCTCACAGGTTTGGCTTTTGATTGACTTTTGGGAGCATAGATTTGAGGAGGGTTCCCACCATTACCTAAATGGTAAGAGTGGCTCACTGTGCTGAACTGTGCATATAAGCTGGCTTGTACTGAACATCTGCTTTCCTTCTGGGAGTCTGGAATTTGGTACATGCTAGGCAGAGGCACCTACACGACTGACCCAATGAAAACCTTGGGCCTCTAGGCTCAGGCAAATTTCCCTGGAAGACATTTCACAGGTGTTGCCACAATTTGTTGCTGGAGGAATGAAGCGTGTCCTGTGACTCTACTGGGAGAAGACTCCTGAAAGCTTGGGCCTAGTTTCCTCTGGACTTTACCCCATGTCCCATTCCCACTGTGGATTTTGCTTGGCATCTTTTCCTTGTAATAAATCATGGCTGTTGTACAACTATGTGCTGAGTCCTATGAGTCCCCCAGCAAATCACTGAACCTGGGGGTGGTCTTGGGGACCCAACACAGCATGGAAAAAGGAAGAGAAAGATTAAAGAGATTTATAGGAAGGGAGAGGATGGAAGAAGATAGGACAGTACAAGAAGGTAAAGAAGAGGGTCGTAGAAAGGAAAAGACTCCAACTCAAAAGAAAAAAGAAAGGAAATGGGAGTGACAGTCAACATTGTAGCAGGACTGAACTTAATTGCTGTTGGGTTGCTGGAACAAACGTGAATTCAAGGCTCACAAAATTGCTCAGGGAATAATTCTCAGACGTCCCTGGCCGAACACAACTGTTCCAGCAAAACAGAATGACCAACGTTCCCAACTCTGCTGGGAAACATGAGATCATCATCCTTGATGGATGTACAAGATGTGAGAGCTTTTGTCCAGTTGGGGGAACTTGTGCAATCACTCTGTGAGGCCAGCCAGCCAGGATTATCATTGTTCCTAGTTCACAGGCATCTAAAGGCCTCCTGCTCCTAGAATCCAAATGAATTGCCCCATCTGTTTGTACGTCTTTAACAAAACATCCCATGATCTGCTATGCTGGTCCACAGTTCACATCTGCTCCTTCCACTAGACTTGAATTCCTTGAAGGATCATCATGGTCTTACTTTTTTTTTTTCTTGTCTTTCTTTGGGTAAAAGAAGAGATGATCTCTTCTGATGATAGCTTCATTGTGGGAAAACAATGAAAATAAAACACATGTAATCCCTATTTTGGTCACCTCTGTATCCCTTTCAGATTCAAGAATAACCTGGCACACAGTAGGTATTCAATCAACATTATCTGTTGTTCGCTAAAGGTTCTAATTATGACACCTTCCCAAAGGGGCTGTCAGGAAGATGACATGAGAATGGTGGTAAGGGAACTTTGTAAACTGCAAAGCACTTTGCAAAATCTACATTAGCTAACATAATTATGCACCCTCAACTTTACATTCATTTAAGAACATCTGTGAGAAGACGACTGCGTTTTCCCAGTGAGTGGAGGAGCCACTGTGGGTGGGGCACTGCACACAGGCTTTGATTTTTCCATCTGGAGATAAGAAAACCAGGAGTTTGGAAGACTTACCTAAGGTCTTGTAAATATGTTCACACTTACATCCATCTGTGGCTTCTCCTCAGAAATAAGATCTGACTTTATAATTTGTTCTCACTTAATTTTCAAGTAAAGTTGTAACAGTTTTAAAGTAGGTTGTAAATAGCTTTTTCTCCTCTTTCTTTCATTTTGCTCTTACTTATCAAAATTGTCATAAACCTTCAAAATCCCAAAAGGCACTCTGCCTCTTTATGGGGAGGTGGAAAGAACATGAGTATTGGAGTGAGACAGACTTGGGCATGCATCTTATGCCCAAGATTTTATTAGCTGGGCAACTTTGGACAAAGGACTTAATTTCCATGAGACTTAATTCAAAATGAGAACAACAGTATCCATCGTCTAAAGGTATCAATATATGCAGAGTACTTAGCTCTGTGCCTGGCGCCTTATGCATGCTTTACAAATGGTGGCTGAGTATCGCTGTCATTGTCATTATTGTGACTAGTATTATTAGTAATAATAATAAGTTGAAAGAGAAGCAGGAAGAATCACAACTTTTGGCAGTGTTACCATTTGAAGAACCCTAGTGAAACTGGTCTGACAGGTCACTCACAAAACCAGCATCAAAAGGTCTTTCCCCCAAGACATCATAAAAATAAACTACAAAAGTCGGCAATTTCCACCTGTCAGTTGAGTAGAATCAACAGGCCCATCCAGGCGCGAGGTTTCTTCTCAGCATCAGCTTCACTGCCTGCCAGTGACTAACCAGACCTGGAGACCAGGGATAGGCAAGACTGAATTTGTCATAGCATCTCATGAATGAGTGTGTGTGATAGGGACAAAAGGGACTGAGAACCAAGCCTTGTATTGGGGCAGGGAGGGGAAAAATCAGACTTCAATGAAGAGAATGAGAAATGATCTGAAATAAGCAACGTTCAGAGGCGAAACCTGTCAGCTTGAGAGCAAGAGTCATGATGACACCTTCTTTTTTAGGCAATCCTTCCACTTCAGCCTTCCAAGTAGCTGGAACTACCGGCACGCGTGACCATGCCTGTCTAATTTTTCTTAACTTATGATAGAGATGAGGTCTCATCAAATTGCCCAGGCTGGTCTTGAACCCCTGGGCTCAGACAATCCTCTTACCTCGGTCTCCCAAACTGCTGGGATTATAGGTGGCACCCAAAATGACACCTTCTTAACTCAATTATCTCTTAAAGAAACACCAATACTTGTTGTCAAATGGTAGTAGATTAAAAAAAATGTTTGGGGGGGATAACATAACCAGGAAAGGCACAGGGGTCAGAAAGTTGGGAGGGAGCTCCAAGTCCACCTATCTAGTCATTTTCACACTGTGGCCACAGGCTTCTTTAGAAATGCTTTGGGGTCTCCATAAATTGTGAAATATTTCTTGCCAGGACAATGGCTTGCTGCTTGGAGAACCTATTCAAGCTTTTAGCCTGTTACTGTTCCAATGCTAAAGATTTAAATACTAGTGGTGTACACCAATGCCTATCTTTTATCTAGATTCTAAGGCCCAGAGAGGACAATTCACTTGTTCAAGGTAACACAAGGACAGACTTAGGTCTGTAACCCATAAGTCTTGCTGTCTCATCCCATGTAGGAGTATGAGACAGACACACGGGTAACTCACTAGTTTACAGACAATGCCAGGTGTGGGCTCTACCTTCCCTGAACCTACAGAAGGACTCTGGTATTGGGCACTGGAGGCCTCCTGCTTCCTGAAACATGACATCCTAAATGAATCTTGTCAACTTACACCAAGACTGACCTCCCATCTCCCAGCCTCCTGATCCATGCTGTTCTGGCCCAATTTCCTTTTTCCTGTCAGCCGCTTTCCTTCCTGTCCCTGTGGGTGTGGCTTGGGCCCATACACTGTGAGACTAAGTGGAAAGTGCCTGGGACACCCCCATTCCCAGTTCCATCGACTCTTACAAGGCCTGAATGGGCTCCAGCTCCTTGGAATGCCTTGAGGCAGCTCATTGATTCCAATCCTAAGAGTCCTTAAATTCTTAAAACTGAAAGAAAACTCTGAGATGGTTTAAATGAATCCCCTAATTTTGCAAATGAAGAACCCTAGTGAAACTGGTTCATGTGATCCATACAAAATCACACGGGAACACCAGGATTCAAAGCAGGTCTCCCGACTCCAGAGCCAGCACCCTTTCCAATAGCCACACGCCATTCTCCCATTTAATTCAACTCATTAAATCCAAACATGCCTGTCAAATGTCCACTGTGCATTTTAGGAAAGGAAGAGAAGGAGGAAGGACACATAGAAAGAAGCAGAAATCATGAATTAATCCAAAGGAAGCTGCAAGGGAAACAAGGATGTAGAGGATGCATCCACCATCCTCAAGAAGCTTATAATGCTGAAGAAAAGATAAGACAAGTCTGTAACACAAAGCAAAACAGAAGTGCTCCAAAAAAGTTCTGCCCGTGTTAGATGAAAGCAAAGAAAGTTTAAGATACCTGAAAAAGGCTTCAGGGAGGAGGTAAAATTTAAAACAGGTTAAATAATTTGACACTCATTCCCACTCTCTCCTAGCTGGTCTTTAGAGGCTAGAAAGCAAAAACCCTTCCCAGTTTCCCTTGCAGCTGGGTGTGGTCAGGCAACTCCATTCTGACCAATAAGACATACGCAGGCTTCTTCTAGGGTAGCTGCTACCACTTCTGCCTCTTTCTTCCCACCTGACCGTGTGTAGTGCTTAGAGCCACAGCAGCGATCACTACCAGAGTGGAGGGAGGAGATGAGAAGAGGCTGGCTTCTGGATGGAATCCCTGAGCAGCCACGCTGGCCCTGCACCACCTGGCCCTGAACTTCTTGTTGCATGAGACGACTCCGTCCCTATTTGGTTCAGCCAACTAGCAGAGCGTCTCTTCTATGCAGCCGAACCCAAACCTGAGTGGTTTGCAGGCCTTAAAAAAGGCATGCGAGTTCCACCAGCAGAGGCAAGGGATGGTATAAGCAAACATCCCGGAGGGGAAAGCCTGGGGCATGTTCTCAGCTAAGCAGGAGTCAGTAGAGAGAAAGACCAAAAGAGAAGTGGGGAAAGGCAGGCTGAAGACAGGGACAGAAGATGGGGAGTCAGAGGACGGATGCAGACTTCACTCCCAATGCCCGGGGAATTGTGGGAACTGTGAGCAGTGCTGCTCTCTTGACGCTAGCTCCTTGGCATTGAGGGAGGCTTGGGCCTGGGACGAGCAGGTGGGGCAGCTGCTGAGGAGCCTGGAGCAAGAGTGGGTGGCCTATTTCACTCGAATCTGCCATGCATATATTACATTCCTGTTTGCTTAGTGTTTGCACGGGACACCAGGAACCACAGTACCGCAAACTCCCCTGCACTCTGAAGGCTCTTCTCTTACTGTGTCACTTTCCTCCCACCAGCAATTACCAGGCTGGCAGACCGCAGCCAGCCGAACCTCGCCCTCTGGCTTCGAAAGTGCGCCTGCTTTGACTGCAGAAATGTCGCAGGCCACAGACATCTTCGCCAAGGATGGTCAGAGATGGAAGCAACAAGACAGACGGAAAACATGGTCTCTGGGATCATCGGCAGGAAAATGGATGCAGAAAAGATATTCAACCTGTGATGGCTCTGAGCAAGTTCAAGAACCTGCAGGCAGCTACAGGAAAGAAATCCCTTCCTGGTTTCACCTTTCTGTGTGTACATGTTTCTCTGATTTAGACACAAGTTTCAGGGGCAGAGTGATGTGGTGGAAAAATGTAGGACCGCCCCCACCTAGCTGTTTAAGCTCACAAAACCAAACAGGGCTGGGCATGGTGGCTCACACCTGTAATCCCAGCACTTTGGAAGGCCGAGGCAGAAGGATTGCCTGAGTCCAGGAGTTTGAGACCAGTCTGGACAACACAGCAAGACCCCATCTCTATTTTTTTGATAATTAAAATAAAAATAAAAATAAAACAAAACATCTGCTACTTCCTAGACTTTAACATCCCCACCTGTCCACATATACAGTGAGAGGTTTGGACCAGAAAAAGAAGTCTCATCCTCCCCAAAATGCTCCCACCCCCAGCTCCCTGAGCAGCCAGCAGAGTTTCTGTGCTGTACATCCACATGGGAGGCCTCACGCTGTGCGTGTTTGAATCTGTCCTGAATCCTCAGTTGGTTCCCCCAGGGCAAGAGTCCTGTGTTCTCCACAGCCAGGACACACAGTAGAAACTCTACAAATCTTTTCTGAGTGGATTCGTGAGCTGCCAAAGTGGTTTCTGGATAAGGGTTTTAGGTGAGAAATAGTGATATTCTCAGGGCCTGGGACCAAGGCAGTGAATGGCCCCACAAGTGGCCCTCCCAGGCTCCAGGCACGTCAGCCTGAAGAGAACGAGGCTGAGTTAGTGCAGTTTCTCATCAGCCACATTCTATAGAACTAGCCCCACTGCATGTGGACAATGTTCTCTGAAGAAAAGGTCCTCTGGCCCAAAACAGGTGAAGACATTTACAAACATTACCCTGCATTCCACCCATTACTTCATGGCTATGAGCCTAGTAAAGGCTCTGAGAAGTACTAGAGTAAAGATACCTGTTTAGTTTTACGTAACCAAGAATTTCTCAAACTTATTTGTCTACGGAACCCATGTTTGGAAAACAGCCACAAAGCATGACCACAGCTTGAAGGCAGTTATGCTCTCCACTATGCTACTCACACACTGCATGGTCATAGTCTGAGAAACACTAGGTTAGTATAAATGGTTTCTACAGTAACGTTTTCACTTGCAAACCACGTTGGAGAGGCTAAAAGACCCTCTAGGACCGAGAATGATCAGTCACTGCCTAAAAAATGGACCAGGCATGAAAACGAAGACAGATATGAGAATTTAGTCAGTTGTTATTATTGTTATTTTCTCCTTTGCTTAACATCTACTCAACAGCAACTGAATATCTGCTATGTGTCCAACACAAGGGATACAAAAACAGGTGCTCTCTTTGCAGAAGAAAACCACCTAAAGGGGAAGAGAAAGTAAGTATGGAATAATATGCTAAATACTATAAGCAGATGTCATGGGAAGGCAGAAGAAGGTACCTGGGAGAACCAAGGAAACTAGACCTTGGATAGTAACGACAAAAATGACATTCATAACAATACCTTCATATAGAGCTAACCACGTACCAAACACTGTTCTAAGCACTTCGTGTATATTAGCTCACTTAAACACCTCAGCAGTCTTACCAGTTACCTCTAGTACCTGCATTTGATGAATGAGATCAGGGAGGTTCAGAGGGCAAGTAACTTGCCCAAGCCCACACAGCTAGTAACGTAGCAGTCAGGATTGAAACCCACACAGTAGGGCTCCAGAGTCCGTGCTTTTCAGAACTAGGCTGAACTGCTTTTTTGGGATGAGTGGCATACCAGATGGAAAAGGACAGAAACCTTCCAGGCAAGGGGATCAAGAAAAACAGTCAGTAGTTCTGTGTGCTTAAAACATGGACTCTCAACCTATGCCTGGAAGTTCTGACTGTATCCTGTAGACCTGAGTCCTCAGACATTTTCACTAATGCCTTTCAGGCAAGAAAGGAAAACACAAGTCTTTAGGGGAGTCTGGAAGTATAGCTTGAAGAAACCTCCACGAATTTCTTTTAAAGTCTTCAAGCACCATCTGAAAAATTCATGAGAATTCTATATTTTACACCATAACAGAATTGTGTTGATTTACTATAAAACATTTTAACCACTTACCAGTTCAATTAACATTTTTACAGAGAACTCCAGGAATGTATGTCATTATTTCTCCTGAGGCCTCGGGTATCCCTGGCAACCTGCTTGGATCCCTGGCTCCCTGCTGGAGGCATAGCTGTAAACAACAGGAAGTCTTATGAGATGTCTCAGCCAGGGATGGCCAGAGCACATTCAGGTTTTCAAAAGGTGACTCTTCAGAATAGCAAAAACCTATGAACCACTTAAACATCTACCAAGAGAGAACTGGTTAAATAGATTTCTTTCATGCAACAGAATACTATGGTACTCTGAAAAAAAGTGAGAAGTCAGCATGATGTACAGGTAAGAAAAGCGCTGTAAGTTAACATATTCAAACAAGAAGTATGGAGAGTGTACAGAGTGGATTCCCAGTTGTGTGTGAGCTGGGGAAAGTGCGTGTTAAGGACATCCCCACGTACACATGCCTGTACAGGCCGAGAAAAACTTTGGAAGGGTAGTAACGCACTTCCCCAGTGAGGAACTTCAGGAAGAGTGCTGGAACTATGAAGTGAGAGAACTTATTTTTCATTGCATATCCTTTGGGATCATTTGCATTTCTACCACATGCATGCATTATTTTTTCAAATAAAATACATAGTTTAGGGAGTAGTTTAAACTGTTTAAACATAGTTTAAACTGTTTCAAAAGAAAAAGTTAGAAAAAGTTTTTAAGAAAACGAAAAATGGAAAAGAATTTTAGTAGCAATACATCATGGACAGTTGTTGGGAAAAACAGAAAGGGAGTCCAGGTGTCCTGTGGTGGTGGGGACAGGTTTCAGGACCTCCGTGGGTACCAAAGTCCACAGATGCTCAAAGTCTCTGACATAAAATGGTGTAGTATTTGCATATAACCTACACACAGGCTTCCCTATACTTTAAATCATCTCTGGATCACTTAATACAATGTAAATGCATGTAAATCATTGCTACATTATATTTTTTAAATGTGTATAATTTTTTATCATTGTACTAATATTTATTTATTTATTTTTTGAGTTGGGGTCTTACTCTGTTGTCCAAGCTGGAGTGCAGTGGTGCAATCATGGCTCACTGTAGCTTCAGCCTCCTAGACTCGGCGAGCCTTCTGCCTCAGCCTCCCCAGTAGCTGGGACTACAGGTGCATGCCACCACACCTGGCTAATTTTTTGATTTTTTTTTGTACAGGCAGTGTCTCACTCTGTTGCCCAGGCTGGCATACTGCTATTTTTTATTGGGTTTTTTTTCCCAAATATTTTTTAGTTGAGTCTGGTTGAATCCACAGATGTGGGTTCATGGATATGGAGGGTCAACTGTACAGAGAAAGACCTATAAAAAGCCACTATCCTGGAGCAAGATGGTAAAATGGAATTAAAGAAGTGCCAGTAAGGGTAAGAAAAAGACTGAGATATTTAGGAGTAGCAACACTAGAACTTGGTGACTGGTTGAGCTATAGGGGGCACAACAGAGGTAGAAGTTGAGAATTACTTGAGCGATAGGAGAGACAGAGGAGTTGTTCACTAGGAAAATGTACAGCAAGAGAAAGAGCCAGAATGTGGGGAGGATAATTAGCTCAGTTTTGGACATAATGTGGTCTGTTTTTTTGATGCCTCTTAGGACATCCAGACACAGGTGACCTATTAGAAATGTGAGTGTAGAGTTTATGGCAATAAGCAATCACATTTACCTTACTGACGGCAACTTACCAACTTCTAACAGAAAAAAGAATGAAATGTGATTACCTTACTGTGTTTCAAGAGTTAACACAGCGGGCCAGAGACTGCTATCCTTAGAAAGGCCTGCTTTGCAAGGTTGGCCCTTGGCTGACTTCTGCGCACCAGTCTGGCAAACAGTTTCCTACGCTGATATGAAACTTGCCCTAGATGATAAGGGTGGTTCACTCTGCCTAGACCGTTTGCGCAAACAATATGGTCTATTTAGGCTGAATACTGTTTTCCTTCTGGAAGTCCAGAATTCTGTTCATGCTAGGTAGAGGGTGCCCATGTGATCAGCCCCTGGGAGACACCTTGGGCACAGGTCTCTAATAAGTTTCCCTGGTAAAAATGCATTTGATGTGTGCTGTCACAATTTGTTGCTGAAAGAATTAAGTACATCCCGTGTGACCCTAGACGCTGGCTCTTGGTCTCTTCTGGATCCCCTTGTGCCTTTTCCCTTTGATTTTGCTTTGTACCCTTTCCTGTAATAAATCTTAGCTGTGAGAACAACTATATGCTGAGTCTGGTAAGTCCTTCTGGCAAATGACTGAACCTGGGGGTGGTTTTAGGAATACTTGTCACACCTTCCCTCAGGTGGGAGTTGAGGTGGGAGATACACTCAAAATCTAAGTCTGCACGGCCTCTCTGTCCTCATCATCTCTCTGTCACAGTCCCAAATGAAGATATAACTTTTAAATGTTCACATAAAAAAATACCTGGGTGCAGTGGCTCACGCCTATAATCCCAGCACTTTGGGCGCCGAGGTGAGAGGATTGCCTGCGCCCATAAGTCTGAGACCAGCCTGGGCAACTTGACAAGACCTCATGTCTACAATAAATAAAAAAATTAGCTGGGCGTGCTGGGTGCGAGTCTGTAGTTCCAGCTACTTGAAAGGCTGAGGCAGAAGGATCACCTGAGCCCAGCAGGTCGAGGCTGCGGTGGCCGTGATCGTGCCACTGCACACCAGCCTGGGCGACAGAGTGAGATTCTGACTCGAAAAAAAAATAAGACCAGAGTTTCTCCTTTAACAAGGTGTGGTGCCAGTGAGGTATGACCCTGCAGCTATACCTGTCTTGTGATAATGATCTTCCTGGCCCTGTAGCGTGCCTCAAACCAAGCTGCTCATTTCTGAGAGCTTTAGGAAAATGCTTGATGATGACTGCATGGCCTCTCAGTGCCTATTAATTCTGACAGACTATGACTGGGTGATTGCCTCATATTGGAATGGTTTGGGATTCTCTAAGACAAATCCCAACTGAGGAAACAAAGGCTGATTGTCACAAAGCCTGTAAAAGGAGGTGCAGAGCGAAACTTCTGACCCTGGCTCGAGTCCAAAGTAGCCCCAATTAACATGAGATGCATGCAGAGTGATGCACTCAGGACTTTTGATCTTTATAATCCCCAAGCTGTCCAGCTGAGGACTGGATTCATTCTCCCAGCCAGGTCCTGGCTCCAGGAGGTCTCAGTCAGGAAGGCGTGTCTTGGGGAGGAGCTGCTAGAAGCGATGGTTCTTTGCATTCTTTGCTCTGGAGACTGCCAAGGTCCCAACGTACTAAGTGGTGCTTCTTTGAGAAATGTGGAGGTGGGGAGTATTGGATGGCCTTTTTGTGTATGTCACAATTTTTGCTGCAGCCACACCTTGAAGACAATATCGTGAGCAGGGGTAAAAGACGAGGCCTGGTAAGCCCTGCACTGCCCATCTCCATCTACCCGAGGGACTGACCTCCTTCCTAGAGCTTTGACAGTGATCATGTCATTTTTACCTTTTTATTCTCTCTGAGTACTCCTCACTCCTCCCAGAAAAACATAACATCACCAGTGTTGAAAGTAACAGTCCTATTCAACTACAGTCAGGCGAGGTGGCTCACACCTATAATCCCAGCACTTTGGGAGGCAGAGGTGAGAGACTGCCTGAGCCCAGGGGTTCGAGAACAGCCTGGGCAACATGGCAACAACCTCATCTCTACAATAAATTAAAAAATTAGCTGGGTATGGTGGCCTGTGCCTGTAGCTGCAACTAGTTGGAAGGCTTAGGCAGAAGGATTGGCTGAGTCCAGCAGGTCGAGGTTGCAGTGGCCATGATAGTACCACTGAACTCTAGCCTGGGTGACAAGGTAAGACTCTAACTCAAAAAAAAAAATGAGAAAGCAACAGCCTCATTCAACTACAGATGGAAGAGCTTATTGGGTTACGAAGGGAACAGTGAGATTGCTTCTCACACATGGTTTTATACTGCATGGATGAGCAGGTCATTGATTTTCCTACACAATTATAGAGACCATCTAAGTTTTTGTAAAAGTCTTTTTAATACAGAATCCCTAATCTTTTTTTTTTGAGTCAGAGTCTCACATGTCACCCAGGCTGGAGTGCCGTGGCATGCTCACGGCCACTGCAGCCTCCATTAGCTGGGCTCAGGTGATCCTTCTGCTACAGCCTTCCAAGTAACTGGAACCACAGGCACCCGCCACCATGCCCAGCTAATTTTTTGATTTATTGTAGAGACGAGGTCTTGCCATGTTGCTCAGGCTGGTCTTGAACTCCTGAGCTCAGGCAATCCTCTCGCCTCTGCCTCCTGAAGTGCTGGCTTGAACCACTGTGCCTGGCTGAGAATCCCTAATCTTAATTTCTTGGTATAGTTATCTGTATCTAGCCTTGCCTATAATCTGGGTCTCTTTCTTGATAGTTCACTAAGAAATCTCTACTTTCTTCTTAGTTTTGCCCAAATTCTAGTTCTACTCAGGCTAGCATAGTCCATCTATATCCCACGACCTTGAAGAAACAACCATGGTTCTGAGTGATTATGGTCCAGAAAGGCGTGGTTTCCAATGCCACCTGTGGTCTTTGGACATGCTGTGTAATCTCTGTGAGCATCATTTTCCTATCCTGTAAAACAGGGGGCTATGGGAGTGCATGCAAGAACTCACGGGCCACACTTGGCCCATGCCTTTCACACAGCAAGTACCAAGAAAGGGGAGCCAGTAGTATCATACTATTGCCACAGTCAAGGCATTCTAAGCTTCCAATTCTCCTTAATTTCTGAAACGCAGGGTCTAGAGGCCCCCACACTGACAGAAGTCTTGGCTTTTTCTCTTATTTCTTTCCCTTATCTTTCTTTCTTTTTTTTTTTTTTTTTGAGTGAGTCTCACTCTGTTCACAGCCACTGCAACCTCAACATTCCCTCCGCCTCAGCTTTCCAAGTAGTTGAAACTACAGGCACGCGCCACCACGGCTGGCTAATTTTTTGATTTATCGTAGAGACGAGGTCTCACCAAGTTGCCCAGGCTGGTCTTGAACCCCTGGGCTCAGGCAATCCTCTCACCTCGGCCTCCCAAAGTGCTGGGATTACAGGCTTGAGCCATTGCACCCAGCCCTTTCTCTTATCATTCATAACTTGCCACTTGTTTTCTGTTTCCTTATCCCCTTATAGACTATTCCCTAAGACCTCTGAGTTCTGTTAGCACTAGTACCTTTGGTTCAGTGATCTTTATCTTCAGTGCATGCTCGGCACTTCCTCCATTCTTAATACTTTTATCTTAAGTTGATCAGCACATGTTCAGAGAGAACTTAACTGACAATAGGCAGCACCTTCTTGTCAAATAGGACACATTAATTTTTTTCTTCATATGAGCCACTAGGAGTTAATGATAAATCAGGGCTTCCCGAAAAAAATGTTTGTTTCCTGATTTAGTTCTGGTTAGCTAACTGAGATAACTAAACAACCAATTTTATTTTTTAGGCATAAACCACGGGCATTCTAGATGCTTCTTTTCTCCTGAGGTTCTTTTCAAGTCCTACCTCTTCTGCCATAATAACAATAGTCTTATGGTACATTGTCTACCTGTGTGGATTTCTGGGCTCTTCAGGGAAAAAATAATTATAAAATCCAATCACAAATCTAGCCAGGGTAACTCCAAGTAAAGGTAAAAGAGGGCTCTTAAATGTAAGATTCTGGAAACAGTAAGGGTTAGCCATCAGGAAAATGTGAATCAAATCCACAAGGAGACACCATAACCACTAGAATGGTTATCATCAAAAACACAGACAATAACATGTATTGGCAAGAAATTGGAACTCTCCCACCTGCTGGCAGGAATGTAAAATGACGTGTTTGATTTGGAAAACCAAAGTCCCCCAAAAGTTTAAACAGAGTGACCATGTTTCAGAAATTTTACTCCTAGATATGTAACCAAGAGAAATGGCCACACAAAAACTTATACATGAATATTCACAGTAGCATAATTCATGATAATCAAAAGGTAGAAATAATCCAGATGTCCATCATCTGATGAACGGATAAGTAAAATGTGAAATATCCAATTTATTGCGAAATATTATTTTCAAACAAAAGGAATGAAGTACTGATACATGCTACAATACGAATAGTCATAAAAAGCATTGTGCTAAGTAAAAGAAGCCAGACATCAAAGACCACAGATTGTATTGTTCCTTTTCTATGAGATCTAAAGAATAGGTAAATCCACAGAGGCAGAAAGTAGATTAATAGTCATCTGGGGCTGGGAGACTTGGGGGGAAATGGAATTGACTCTCATCAGTACAGAGATTCTCTTTAGGGTGATAAGAATGTTCTAAACTCAGTTGTGGTTGAAGGTTGCCCAACTCTGTGAACACACTACAAACCATGGAATTGAATGCTTTGATTGTGTGAGTTCTATGGTATATGACTTATTTCTCTATAAAACTGTTGTGTGAGAAATAAATAAATAGGTAATTTAAAAAGCAGTACTAGATTTTTTTGTTGTTATTTGTTTCTTCAGGTTTATTATGTGGTGGGGCCGGGTATCATCAAGAAGCAAAGACCAAAGATCCAAAGATAATTTGTATAACTGCAAACCTGAGGCTATCATCCAGGTGAAACTGGTAATACATGCTCTAAGGAAGGCACTCTAAGAAAATTCAAACATTCTAGAACAGATTTAAAGTGAATCATCTAAAAAGATACTTCAATACCACCTTGCCCGGGTTCTCCAAAAGATTCTTTTAAACAGCCTGGATGGTTCAGGAATAATATTTATGAGGTAGAAGATAAACCTGTATGGATGCTACCTAGCAACGAAACCAGGTAAAGATGTTACTGGCCTGTCAACTCCACGCCCTGGGAACAATCCATAGGTCATTCTAATCCCTGCCTAAGAGCTGTTTATAGTATCTGATTTAGCACTCTGCCTGTAACATGGCAACTAAAATCAGCTTAGCCATCTGTCTCAAACGTTCTCAGTTCACCTCTTATCATGAGTAAGCAGCAGAAGTAAAAGATGGTGTTCCTATATTCAGTAATAACCCACTGAAAAAATATAATAAGGCCCTAGTGAGAACAGCAACAAGGAATACCAAATGCATGAGACCTGCATCCAGGAACTATAAAATTTTACTGACGAACATAAAAGTCAAGAACCGAATAAAAGGAACGATATTCCATGTTCCAGGATGGGAGGATTTGGTATGGAAAAGAAATCAATCCTCTCCAAAGTATTCCACTGATTCAATAAAATTCCAATGAAAATTCCAGTGGAAGCATGAGTGTGGAGAATGTGTGTGTACGTGAGCCTGTGTGGGCATGTGTGCACATGTATGTAGACAAGCATGTCTGCAGGGGTGGCGGGCACAGTTTGGACAAGCCAATTCTCAAGTTTCTTGAATGAGACTAGAGCCGAGGATTTTTTGGGAAACAATAACAGTGAGGATGGAATGGAGACACATCTATAAAATTAGAGGAAAAGAAAAGAGTCCAGAGACAGAGCTCTGTATTTACGAGAAATTTTTAAATGCTGCTGGGACAATGGGCTAGTCAGAGCAGCCATGGCCAGGTCTACTGCTGGAGAAGCCGCAGGCTAGAAATCCTCTCCAATTCTTGGAATGCCCTTACGTTAAATTGAAAAGCTCTTGGCCTATAGCACAGCTAAAAATCTATTAATAAGAATCTGGACATCAAGATATCTGGACAGCAAGTCTAGATCACACGGCAGTTACAGAAGAGTTACACTGTCATGTAAGACAGAAATGGAGGCTATGGTATTAGTGACATGCCTTCCCACATTGCTGGGTTTGAAAACTCGAGCAGAAGCCGGGCGCAGTGGCTCATGTCTGTAATCCCAGCATTTTGGGAGGCTGAGGTGAGAGGATTGCCTGAGCTCACGGGTTCGAGATCGGCTTGGGCAACTTGGCGAGACCTCATCTCTACAATAAATAAAAAAATTAACTGGGCGTGGTGGCTCTTGCCTGTAGTTCCAGCTACTTGGAAGGCTGAGGTGCAAAGATTGCCTGAGCCCAGCAGGTCGAGGCTGCAGTGGCTGTGAGCGTGCCACTGCCCTCCAACCTGGGCGATAGAGTGAGACTTCAACTCAAAAAAAAGAAAAGAAAACTTGAGCAGAGAAGACAGTAGATTCTGCTAATCTAGTCCTGACTGCCTAATCTCTGCAGTTGAGGTAAACCTCAGAGGATAGGTAGGCCCCAGGGGGTTGTGACAACCTCCCATCAAGGTAACCTTGACTTGAGCTGAGTAAATGCTTGCCACCACTGACTACATATTGAGTACCTTAATTTCTGATGACCCCAAAACTAACAGGGGTGTTGGCTTCTCATAACTCTTCATTTGGAAAGGTACAAAACTCAATCTCTCACTCTATACACAAAAGTTAATTCCAAATAATTCCTTCTGATGCAACAATTCAATTTCTAGGAATCTCATCTACTGAAATACTCAGAAAAAAAAGTGAATCAGTAGCTGGGTGTGGTAGTGGTGTGTCCTGTAGTCCTAGCTACTACAGAGGCTGAGGCAGAAAGGATTGCCTGAGCCCAGGAGTTTTGAGGCTGCAGTGAGCTATGATCATGCCACTGCCTGGGCACCAGAGGGAGACCCTGTCTCTAAAAAATAATAATAATAATAATAATAATAATAATAATAATGGATCAAAATAAATGTTAAAGAATATTCATTACAGCTATATTTCTATTGGCCCAAAGAATAGAAACTAGTAATCATGACAATCATTAATATAATTTGAGGACTTACTATGAGTCTGGCTTTGCTGGAAGCTGTTTACACAGAGCTCCTCTCTTGATCTTCACAACAACCCTGGGAAATAGGTGGTATTATTATTTCCATTTTACAGAAAGGAAACAATGGTACAGAGAGATTATGTGACTACCAAAGTCAGACAGCTTGTTTGAACTCTGAATGTCTGGCTCCAAATCTCACTCGCTTAACCAGTACATGTGCTGCCTCATTCCAAATGTCCATTGTTCGTTCATTTATTCAAAAAACATTTATTGAGCACCATCGTGCTCTAGGCACTGTGCCTAGAGCAGGCTCACTAGGCATTGTTCCTTGGAGACACTGATCAGAAGCAGACATGGTTCCCACCCACATCGAGCTTATGGTCTAATGGAGGAACAGATATACACAAAGATGCGTAACGATAAACTATGATAAGTTTGAGGAAGAAAGGATATTGCTATGAGACCATTTAACAGGTCACATGATGAAACCTAGGACTCAGGGAAGGCTTCCCTGAGGAAGTCACATCAGAGCTGAGATCTGATGGGGGAGCAGGTGGGGCAGGGATGTGTGTGTGAGAGTGTGAAGTGTATCAGGAAAGGGCACAGCTTGTGTAATGATCTTGTGGCGAGAGGGAGTGTGGTGTAATCACTTCTGCCCGTGAGTACAATCATGATTTTGGGGGCCTGGCTTCTGAGAAACCTATAATACCATCTGTTTTGCAATCCTCCCAGCCCGAGGATCCTATAGTTTGGAGGGCAGAGAGTTAGAGCAGTTGGGCTATGCCTCTTGGGGGTGGGAGGGAAGGAGGTGCAGATACATTCCAGTTGCTGGGCCAGGGCTTAGCAAGTTCTGCCTGCAAACAGCACTCTTGGTAATACACATCTGCAGGGTGGAATGAGTCTGATCTGGTCCAGAGGGAGGCCACTCCTTGTGAGCAGGCCTTCAAACATGCTCCCTTTCAGGAAGAGACAAAGACAGACAGAACAAATGAGTGACCAGAGACAGAACTCAGTTCCAAAGGGTGTGTGCCATGGTCACAGTGGAAGTGGGAGGCCCCGGCTGCTTCCCAGAGTCAGGCACCTGCCCCCTCCACCCCAATCACCGGAAAACAAGTTTCCCCAGATTCAATTCCCTGTTCGCTCCATAAACACTTAGTAAGAGCAAGGCACAGGCTTGCATGCTGCAGGCAATACAAAGAAATACCATGTGTACTTATGCATCTCATAGGGCCTCAAATGCTTTTTGGAATAAGGAGCAGTATAAATAAACGTAACAGAAAAGCAAGGCATACACACATAAAAAGATCAAATTCTACATAAAATACATCTTGAACAGAGCCATATAAAAACAAACCAACCAAAATATCATAAATAATAAAAGTGCTGGAAAAACATATTTTCTTTAAAGTGTAAATTATGTTTTGCCTCTCAAGTGTGGAATTACATAGGGTTTTTTAAATCTACATTTTTATATGTCCCAAAGTTCTAAAATAAGCACAGAATACATTTTTAATGGTAAGATAATAAACTTTATATAAATCCACTAATTAATTCAATAGACATTGAATTAATTAATTAGTGGATTTATATAAAGTTTATTATCTTTCCATAAAAAGTGAATTGAATGTCTAGTGCAGCAGGCACGGTTCTAGGCACCAAAATTCAACAGTGTATTTGGCCTCTCAAGGGCCAGGCAGGGCAGTGTGGCTAAGGCAGAGGGAAGGACGGAGGGAGGACTAAAAGATTGGAGGAGCTTGTGCAGTGGCTAATGCCTGTAATCCTAGGTACTGTGGGAGGCTGAGGCAAAAGGATCACTTGAGCTCAGGAGTTCAAGACCAGCCTGGGCAACAAAGTAAGACTTTGTTTCTACAAAAATATAAAAAATTAGCCAGGTGTGGTGGTGCGTGCCTGTAGTCCCAGCTACTTGAGAAGCTGAGGTGAAAGGATCGCCTGAGCTCAGGAAGTTGAGGCTGTTGTGAACTGTGATCGTGTCACTGCACTCCAGGCTGGGTGACAGAGTGAAACCCTAGCTCAAAAAAAAAAAAAAAAAAAAAAATTGGAGGATAGCAGGATCATGTAGGCCTTTGTAGACTGTGAAAAGATTTGCGATTTTATTTTTTTCCATTGCCAGAGTTCTTTCTATAAAGATTTTATTCGAAATGGGATTAAATAAAACACTAAGCAAGAGCTAAATTGCCCTTTCAGGAGAGAGAGAAAAACGGTATCTAAGTGCATGGTTCAGATATGACAGTCAGGACTTCAGAAGAGGGTGAGGACCCCAAGCAGGAGCGCTTGGGGAAGTCTTCAAAGGAGAAAAAAATGCGAGCTAGACCTGAAGGGTGACAGGATTCTCACAGCAGATGAGGAAGGCCATGCCAGCCGAGGACATGCCACAGGCTTTTCTGTAAAAAAATCAAAACCAAAAGCTTGACCTTGGAGGTAAACTTTTTTTAAAAGACGGAAGCTGTGTTGATAATGGACAACTAAGTCTTTTATTTGAGATAAAAATATGTAGAAAAAATGATGACAAGAGACTGTCAAAATAATTTCTGATATACCCATATCTGCACCCATAAGAACCCAGAGTTCTTTAAGCCTCCTAGCTCTTGAGAATATGCACACTGAGGAGAAGTTCCACTACAGAGCTGCCCAGAATATCTATGCTTTTGTGAACCTAGGCAACAATGAGGAAGAGCTTTCTACTCCTTTTCTTTTCTTTTCTTTTCTGCTTTCTTGTTATTCTTTCGAGTGAGACCTGCCTGGCAATCAAATACAGGCTTTTCTGAACACAACACAACCACAGGCTGTGTGTTCTGAAAAGACGAGTCGGGCTTAGCTCTCCAAGTCATTATAAGAGGGTACAATTCTAGAGAGCTTCAGGGACAGATAAAGTGCCAGGCACAACATCAAGTCAGCCATGAGGGTCACTCAACAAGCAATTATTGCACAAGGAGCAAGGGAGGCAGGGAAGGGGGAAGGTCAGGCTGGCGCTGTACAAAGTACCTGAAGAGTTCTTGTTTCATGTCTTTCCCCCAAACAGAAGGCGGTGACCCAGCATTATTGACTCTCAACCTAGCAACAGAAATCAGCCCAGTGGGCTCATTCCTCCCTCAGATCCAGCAAGGGCCCCTCCAACAACAACAGATGGCAGTACCAGCAAGAGGATAGAGTTGGAGCCTTGCTTTTAAAAAAAGAAAAAAAAAAAGGGAGCCAAGAGAAGTGCTCCTCCTCCCACCAGGCCTGAAACTTCCATTCCTCAACAAGAGATACCAGAGTAGTCAGGTGGCACTGGCAGGAGGGACCCTGCCACTACAAGTAGCCCAGCCTGGGAAGACTCTCTATCCCCCACCGGCCTGAAACGCCATTCTCCCCACTCACAAACATGGAAGGTAGCCATGTGGCACCAAAGGGCTTCTGGCACAAGTGCATGGCTCAAAAAGCCTCTTTGTTCCCATGGGCCCAAGACTCTACTCAACAACCAGGATACACCTAGTGGTACTGGTCTGGGGAAATCCTTTCTGCCGCCTCAGACAGCACCAGCAGGGACCTGTGGAAGCCCCGGTAGAACCAGATACACCAACAGATCCAAACAACATTTTGAAGGTTCTAAAGCTGAAACTGTCATTGAAACCTCAGTCCACAAAAGTAGGCCAGGATCTGTGTGCTAAATGGGAGTACGGTGAATGCCTACCAAAATAGAAAATTTAAATAGGACCCTGAGTATTGTAACATACAAAATGTCCAGGATACAATACAAAAAGTCATTCATTATACCACAAACCAGAAAAATCACAACTTGAGTGAGAAAGAACAACCAATCAATTGAAGCCAACCAAGATGAATTAGATGTCGGGATTATCTGACAAGAATTTTAAAGCAGTTGTCATAAAAAATGTTTTAGCAGCCGATTACTAGTTCTCCTGAAATAAATTAAAAAATAGAAAATCTCAGCAATAAATAGAAGTTATAAAAAAAGAACCGGTGAAAATTATAGAACTGAAAATGCAATAATAGAATTAAAAACCTCTGGTTGGGCATGGTGGCTCAAGCCTGCAATCCCAGCACTTTGGGAGGCCGAGGCAAGAGTTTGGCCTGAGACCAGCCTGGGCAACTTGGTGAGATCTTGTCTTTACAATAAATCAAAAAATTAGCCAGGCATGGTGGTGTGCACCTGTAGTTCCAGCTACTTAGAAGTCTGAGGCAGAGGATCACCTGAGTCCAGCAGGTTGAGGCTGCAGTGGCTGTGAGTGTGCCACTGTACTCCAGCCTGGGTGACAGAGTGAGACTCTGACTCAAAAACAAAAACAAAACAAAACAAAACAGAAAACCTCACTGGATAACCTCAATATTAGATAGATGACCAGATATACCAAACAGACACAAATAACATTGCAAAAGCTGAAAGTGAACTTGAGGGCAGACCAAAAGAATTTAACCAATGTAAGCAACAGAGAGAACACAGACTAAACAAAACAAAACAAAACAAAACAGAGCCTCCAAGGCTTATGGGACTATAACAAAAATGTCAACATTTTATTATTGGAACACTATAAAGAGAGGAGGATAAAGAGGGGCAGAAATACTACTCAAATAAATAATGGCTGCAAATTTTACAAATTTGGCAACAACACAAACCTACAGATTCAAGAAGCTGAGCAAACCCCAAAGAAATACACACCAAGACACATGACAATTAAACTTCTGAAAACTGGAGACAAACAAAAAAGTATAAAAGCCACCAGGCAGGTACTATGCATTACTCATGGGGGAAATCCAACCTGAATGACAGCAGGTTTCTCATCTGAAACCATGAAGGCCAACTGGAAGTGGCACAACATTTTTCAAGCACTGAAAGAAATGTCAGTCATGGATTCTTTATCTGGCAAACTTATCTTTCATGAATAAAGGGGAAATAAAGCCATTCTCAGAAATATGAAAGCTAAAAGGATTTGACACTAGCAGACATAAACCATAGATTGGCTAAAGGAAGTTCTTTAAATAAAAAGAAAATTATAAAAGAAGGAATCTTGGAGGAAAATAAGAACAATGAAGAAATGGAAATATGTGTTCCTACGATAGACTATTTTACAATAATGAATTTTACAAATTACATTTGATGGTTGGAAACAAAAAATAAAACCCCATCTTTACCTATGTAAATTATATTTAAAATCAGGAAAGGCAAAGGTATCTAAAACAGAGCAAGATTTCCACACTCCACTCAAAGTGGTTAAGTCACATATGTATAAAGTAATACTGACAGTAACCAATAAAAGAATTATACAAAGATATATATTCAAAAGCCTTATAAATAAATCAAAATGGAATTCAAAAAATTGTTCAAGAAATCCATAGGAAGACAAGAAAATAGAAACAGAGAACCAGTGGGAAGAAAACAGAAAACAAATAATAAAATGGCATATCTAAGTGCTAACAAATCAATAATTTACCTTAAGTGTAAACTGTCTAAATATATCAATCAAAAGACAGACACTGGCAGAGTGAATTTAAAAAATGATCCAAATATATGCTGCTTACAGGAAACTGATTTCAAATTCAATAACACAGGTAGGATAACAGTAAGAGAATATAAAAATAATAAACCATGCAAACATGACTTTAAGAAAACCTGGAGTGGCTACATCAATAACTGATAAGGTAGATTCAGAGAAAAGACAATTATTAGAGACAAAGAGGCATATTTACTAATGATAAAATAATCAATCTGACAGAAGTCATAACAATCCTAAATGTGAACACACCAAAGAACAAGGTCTCAAAGCATAAGCAAAAACTGATGGAGAAGAAAGGAGAAATAGATAAAGCCATAGTTACAGCTGGAGACTTCAATAGTCCCCTCTCAGCAACTAAGGAAAAAAAGATAAAACTGTGGCTTTGGCCCACATCAACAGTCCTCATGATAAGAAGCTTGCTGTTTCCCATTCTTTCTTTGGCTTTTAGAAAGTTCTTTCTCATAAAATGAGCACACTACTACAATGTTGTTAGGTTGTCCCAGTTAGTACAAAGTCTCAAGAAGATGACAATACATATAAATCACCCTAAAATATTTATATCCCTTCAACCACTAAATTAAAAATGTGCACTAAGATTGATGTCCAGATGTTTATAGTAACATTGTCTATCATAGGCAAACCTTGATTATAACCCAAATGCCTAATAAGAGGGGACTGGATAAATTAAATTATGGTACACTCATAGGATGAAATCCTATATAATCACAATTATTAAAAGTCCTATTTTAACCTAGGCACTGCGGTTCACATCTATAATCCTGCACTTTGGGAGGTCAAGGTAGGAGGATCACTTGAGTCCAAGAGTTTGAGACCAGCCTGGGGAAC
The DNA here is from genome assembly GCF_000164805.1 of Carlito syrichta. Classification (NCBI taxonomy): domain Eukaryota; kingdom Metazoa; phylum Chordata; class Mammalia; order Primates; family Tarsiidae; genus Carlito; species Carlito syrichta. The sequence goes on from NW_007183143.1 coordinate 293,529, forward strand.
ACAGAGAGACTTCATCTCTACAAACAAACAAACAAAAAAATTAGCCAGGTGTGGTGGTGTGTTCCTGTAGTTCCAACTACTTGGGAGACTGAGGCAGAAGGATTGTCTGAGCCCATGAGGTTGAGGCTATTGCACATTAGCCTAGGTGACAGATAAGACTACAACTCAAAAAGAAACCACACACACAAACAAAAAACACAACGAAAAAATCCCCTCCTATTTTAGAAGACTACTTAAAGACCCCAGGAATGGTTCATGATATAAAGTGAAAAAAATCAGGTTACAAAATGTTACACAGATATTTATTTCAAAACAAAAATGCATAAAGTATGCATGTATATGCAATTACAGAAAAAATTAGCAAAATAAGACTGTTCTTCCCACAGACTAGCCCAGGCTGCTCTGCCTATGCAGTAGCCTGCTCTCTGTCATTTCAATAAACTTTTATTTTCCAACTGAAACCTCAGTGTTGCATGTGGGCTGCCCTGTCAATGGGTCTATTTCCTTAATAAACTTTATTTTCATCTCCTAAAAAAAAGAAAGAAAAAGAAAAAATTAGTAAAATAAAATATACTATTAACAGGGACCAAAGCAGCGTGGTACTTGTACAGGAATAGACACATAGACCAATGGAACAGGACAGAGAATCTGGAAATAAAACCACTGTCCTTCAACCAACTTATCTTCAACAATGCCATCTCTAACAAACACTAGGGAAAGGAAACCATATTTAGCAAATGATGCTAGGAAAACTGACTAGCCACATGCAGTAGAATGAAACTAGACTCCTACCTAATACCATACACAGAAATCAACTCAAATGGATCAAGGATTTAAATGTAAGACCTCAAACTATAAGAATCTTAGTAGCTGGGTATGGTGGAGCACACCTGTAGTTCTGGTTACTTGAATAGCTGAGGTGGAAGACTTGAGGCAGCAGGTGGAGGTTGTGATGGCCATAAGCATGCCACTGCACTCCAGCCTGGGCAACAGTAAGACTCTGATTTAAAAAAAAAAAAAAAAAAGCCTAGAAGAAAACGTAGGGAACATCACCCTGGATATTGAAGTAGGCAATGAATTCATGGCCAAGTCCTCAAAAGCAATGCAACAAAAGCTAAGATTAACAAGTGAGACCTTACTAAACTGAAATATATTTTGCACAGCAAAAGAAACCATCAAGAGTATAAAGAGACAACTCATAGAATGGGAAAACATATTTGCAAGCTACGCATCTGACAAAGGCCTAACATCCAGGATCTACAAGGAATTCAAATGAATAGAAGATAAAAACAAACAACCTCATTTAGTGGGCAAAGGATATGAACATACACTTCTCAAAGGAAGACATTCAAGCAGCCAACACACATATGAGAAAATGTTCAACCTCACTAATCATCAGAGATACGGAAATCAAAACTACAACGCGATAACACCCAACACTGATAAGGATGGCTATCATTAAAAAGTCAAAAAAACAACAGGTGCTGGTGTGGATGCTGAGAAAAGGGAAGGCTCCTACACTTTTGGTGGTAATATAAGCTAACTCAACCTTTGTGGAAAGCAGTGTGGTGATTGCTCAAAGGACTAAAAATTAAACTTCCATATGATCCAGCAATCCCTTTTCTGGGAATATACCCAGAGGAACATAAATCTACAAAAAAGACACCTGCACATGTATGTTCATTGCAGCGCTATTCACAATAGCAAACACATGAAACCAACCCAGATGCCCATCAGAAGTGGACTGGATAAAGAAAATGTGGAACATATATATGAAGTAATATTATGCAGCCATAAAGAAAAACAAAATTACGGCCTTTGCAGCAGCACGGATGCAGCTGGAGACCAGCTTACTAAGTGAACTATCACAGAAACAAAGAAATGAATATTGTGTGTTTTCACTCACAAGTGGGCCCTGATCTTTGGTTATAAGAGCACAAGGATTGGATTGGCAGACACTGGACACTGCTAGAAGAGAACGGGGGGGTGGGGTGGGGGGCATGTGGCAACACACTGGATACCAGATCCACTATAAGGGGAAAGAGGACCAGCTAGAAGCCTAAACTCCACCTGCATGAAATGACTTATGTAGTAAATCCTCACTTGTACCACCACAACATTAAAATCAAATCAAATCAATAAAAAGAGTGTAAAATGTCTCAAAAATTCTTATATTGACTGCATGCTGGAATGATTTTGGATATATTGGGTTAAACAAAAATGTATTTAAGACATTTCTTCACCTGGGTTTCTTTTTTTAACTTAAAAATATGCAGCCACCAGAACGGGTAAAATTGAATAGGTGGCTCCCACTGTGTTTCCATTAGACACCTGCCCTGTCCCTTTCTCCCTTGCCTGCCTCTACCAGAGCGGTTACAAAACTAAATACTCACTAACCAGCATCTCTCATCTAGGGATGGTCATGTGACACAGTTCTGGCCAAATGGGGATTACACTGGGAATTGGAGAGAATATTGGCTTTCCTGGTTTAAAAAGATGACAAAACTCACTTAAAGAAAGGCCAAAATCTGGAACACTGACACCATCAAATACTAGGGAGGATATGGAACCATAGGAACGTTCACTCACTGATGGTGGGAATGCAAAACAGTACAGTTAGGTTGGAAGATAGTTGGCAGTTTCTGACAAGACTAAGCACACTCTTACAATCACCTCTTTGGTATTTACCCCAAAGAGTTGAAAACTCACGTCCATGCAAAAACCTGCAAAAAGATGTTTACAGCAGCTTTGCTCATAATGATAAAAAATTAAAAGCCACCAAGATGTCCTTCAGGAAGTGAGGGGATAAACTGTGGTACATCCAGACAATGGACTGTTATTCAGTGCTAAAAAGAAATGCGCTATCAAGCCATAGAAACACATGGAGGAACCTCAAATGCATATTACTAAATGAAAGAAGATAATCATAAAAGGCTACCACTGTATGGTTCCAGCTCTATGACATTCCAGAAAAGGCAAAACTATGGAGACAGTAAAAAGATTAGGGGTGGCCAAGGTTAGGTGGAAGAAGGAGCACAGAGGATCTTTAGGGCAGTGAAACTATTCTATATGCTACAATAGTGGTGGATACATGTCACCACAGATTTGTCCAAACCCATAGGAAGTACACCACCAAGAGTGAGACCTAAGGCAAAGGATGGGCTTAGGGTGATAATGACAGGTCAGCAAAGGTTCATCAGTTGCAACAAAAGTACCACTCTGATGGAGGATACTGATAACAGGGGTGGCTACACCTGTGTGGGGGCAGGGGACATATGTCAAATCTCTGTACTTTCCACTCAATTTTGCTGTGAATCCCAAACTACTCTAAAACAATAAAATCTTTTTTTAAAAGTGTATTGGGTGCAGTGGTCCATGCCTGTAATTCCAGCACTTTGGGAGGCCAAGGAGGGAAGAGTACTTAAGCCCAGGAATCCAAGACTAGCCTGGTCAACATAGTGTGACTTCACCTCAAAAGAAAGAAAGAAGGAAAGAAAGAAAGAAAAAAAAAGTTGGAAGGAAGGAAGGAAAGAAAGAAAGAAAGAAAGAAAGAAAGAAAGAAAGAAAGAAAGCAAGCCAGGCTCAGTGGCTCAGCCTGTAATCCCGTGCCTTTGGGAGGCTGAGGTGAGTGGATTGCCTGAGCCCGCGGGTTCAAGACCCGCCTGGGCAGCGAGACCTCATCTCTACAATAAATCAAAAAATCAGCCGGGCGTGGTAGTGCATGCCTGTAATTCTGGCTACTCGGAAGGCTGAGGCGGAAGGATCGCCGGAGCCCAGCAGGTCGAGGCTGCGGTGGCCGGGAGCGGCCACTGCACTCGGGTCTGGGTGACAGAGTGAGACTCCAACTCAAAAAAAAAAAGAAAAAAGAAAGAAAGAGGAAGGAAGGAAGGAAGAAAGGAAATAAAGAAATAATTAATTAATTAATTAGCTGGGCATGGTGGCATGCACCTGTAGTCCCAGCTATGCAGGAGGCTGAGACAGAAGGATTGCCTGAGTCCAGGAGATCGAGACTGCAGTGAGTCGTGATCATAACACTGCCTTCCTGCCTGGGTGAGAGTGAGACCTTAACTCAGAGAGAGAGAGAGTGAGAGAGAGAGAGACCCTGACACAGCTGGCACTGTCCCGGACCCTCTTTTCATTTATTCCTGTCATGAATGAATGCTTAATGCCTGGAGCTGAGGCACACAATTTATGGAGAATAAAAGTCAGACTGCTACGGGGAAGGGAGAAATGAAGGCCTGAGTTCCTTCTAGCAATGTTTAGCAGCTGAATCAAGACCTGCAACTGCCTGATTCACATCTCTTGTCATGTGAGAAAAACAAAGCCCTGCTTTGTTAAAGGCACCATAGGATGCTGTTACTTGCAGCTGCACATGTTCCCAACTGACAGAGTGGTCATGTCTCCAAAGAACAGGCCTTGTGCAAGCCAACGAGAACACAGCCTCCTCAGCCACCACAAGCTTCTTGGGGGCCTCTTCTGGTCCCTTCCCCTCCACCCGCTCTCGCTCCTGCCTTAGCTCATGCCCCTACTGAAACAAGCTCATCTACTTGTAGCTCAAGACCCAAAGGCCCAGTTCAAGACTTCTTAGACTCCCAAGGCTGTTTCTGTTTTCAATCTGGGGAACATACATCAGTCAGACGCTGGCAAAACTGTGATGACACGGAACACTGACCTCATCTGCAGGTCACACGCCTCCCTCTCCAAGGGGAAGTAGACCAACCCATTGAGAACCACAGGATAATATGCTAATTACATGAAAACCACAAATTACATATCATCAGCACCAGCAAACACACAGTAGCAGGAAAGATGCTGCCTCACAGGGGCCTCAGTCCCCAGAGTAAACACCCTCGTTCCATCAGCTGACCCTGTTCAGGATGTGGTGTTCGGGTTGTTCTGAACAGCCTCTTCCGAACGTATTCCAGTTTGTCTAATTCTCCTTCAGGGTGCCACTGGGAGAAAAGAAAAGGCTGGTTCACTTGCTAATCTGCATGACCTGAGTTCTTCTCACAGCACGGAACCTCCAAGATATCAAAAACCACCATCAGCAGCCCCTTGCCTCTGGTCACCGTGACCTGAATCTGAAGTGGAGCCAAACGGAGAGGCCGTTGTGTTGGTGCTGATAGGACCATGAGGCATCAGCATCGGGATCAGTGGATCTAGCTTCCAGAGCCAGCTGGCCCAAGTTTGGGCAAGTCACTATTACAGGAACACCTCAGCTGAAACACCCTTCTGGTCTCAGACTCTACTCTCCACCCAGCAGCCAGGATGGTCCTAGTACTCAGGTCCTGTCTTTCTTCTGATCTCACCTCCCAGATGTCCTCCCATCTTCCTCTGGATAAAATCTAAAGCCTGTTCCATGACTCTGAAGTTCTAGTGATCTAGACCCCAACCTCTCGCCTGCTTCTACTGGTTCCATCCTTCCCTCCTCTCAGCTACCTTGCCCTCCCACCTCAGGGACTTTGTTCACCTCTTTCCTCTGCATTCCTCAACCCTCCGAAGGGTTCTTCAGCTCTCTGTTCACATGTCACCACCTCAGAGAGGTCATGCATGGCACCTATTTGACTGACTGTCTCCTCTTACTAGAATGGAAGCTATTTTACAGCAGGGTCTCCATTTTGCGAACTGCTGTATCCACAGCACCCTGGCGTAATGTCCAGGAACATGCTGAATGAATAAATGAACGAACAAATGCTGTAACTGCATAAACAGCTTGCTCAAAGCCTTTGTCTGACAATGGAGCTGACTTGTTTCCAAAGTCTCTATTGAGGAGCAAAGAGAAATGGGTTCCTCAGTGGCTCAAAGATGTCACAGAGTTCACTGTGGTTGAGCCAGAAGTAGGATGTCCCCAGCTCTATCTGTTGAGGTAGGATCTCCTCAAAAGCAGCTCCTGGCAAGGCAAGGGAGTGCTACCAAAACATAACAGTATAAAAGTACCAGATAAAGGATTCCTAAAGGTTTCTCTAGCCCAAGACTAAATATAGTGAGTGGGTCTAAAGAAGCAAAAAGATCTTCCCTAGTCTGTCCTTCCCTGAGAGCTGTGACAATCTCTGAAAGTGACCACAGGGAGCAGAGGGTACCCGATGCCTTGTGACACGATCGCCCTGATAAATGAGGCTGCAGCGCTAGACTCTGAGTGAGCCCTGCTGTTTTGGGAGCATAACGTCAAGAAACCCACTAATGAGATGAGGAAATGGCATCAAAGAAGCCAGCTCACCCTTGGGGAGATGAGAGCACAGGACCTGACGTCAGCATGACACCAGACTCCCATCTTAGCACAGGCTCCACGCTGCTGTCTGCCTCGTTAGAGAAACAATGCAGACATCTGCAGTGACGTCCTTCTCGGCTTCTGGACTGTGAATCAATGACACCAACACTTCAGGAGTCAAATCAGAAGGCTAAACAAGGTCATTGAACTTGAATATTAAGCGAAGTAATGACACTGAATTCAGTTTCTGGCATAAGCATTCAGTAAGGGTTGGCTGCTGTTAGGGCAAGTGATATTGACTGTTACAAGAGCTTCCTGGGTGGATTCTCTCATTTGTTCAACAAACATTTGTTGGCAATAAAGAGGAGTGCCAGGCAATAAAAAGAAGGAAAAGACAACAAAAGATTAGCCTGCCTGTTGTAAGCTAATAATGTAATAACCATGATGATGGTGATAAAAAGAGCAGCCAACATTTTTTTTTGAACACTTGCCCTGCACTAGGTACTACTATGTACTTTAAATGTAATACCTCCCATTATCATCACAACAGCCCTGAGCATTACCGTCCTTGTTTCCAAGAGGAGGAAGCTGAGACTCAGGCATGTATCCAAGGTCACAGTAGGGCTCAAATCCCTTTTGTCTATCAAAGCCAGTGCCCACAACCTCCCTGAAACACTGCTTACTCTTTAGCCTAGTGGACTAACCCATGCAGGATCAAGAAGCCCCCTCACCCACCCTCGCCATGTGGGAAGAGAGGGTTTCTGAAAACAAAAGGAGAAAAAAAACTACGATGACCAGATGCTTCTGCTCCAGCTGGTGGGAGACGTCAGTCCAGGAGACCAAGTCTGGGAATCCACAGCAGCATTAGACCATTAGACCAGCAGCAGCAACGAATGTAGCTGCCTAGCTGTCAATGAGCAATAAGACTTCAGTGGAGAAATTCATCTTCCTAGACTTTGTTTTGGCGTGAAGGGGTAATAACCATTCTCAAGTGGCACCCATGCACGCTGGGTTTTCTACTTACTAGAAATTAAAGCACAAACTAAGATACTTCCTCTACCTTCTCAGAATCCCATAGCTGCTCATCTAGAACTTCCTCAAAGCACATGGCACCTTCTCTTGCTATTCTGGAAAGTTCCTGACTTAGGTGCTAATTTATTTTTACTGACTATATTACCTTACCTGGGAGGCTAAGCATACATAAATATAATAGCTACTATTAGGCACCTTTTGTTGAAAGAGCCCTAGAGATAGATGAGAAAACAGTGACCTGCCCAAGGTCAAAGAACCAGTAGCATAACTAAGGCCCAAATCCTCCTGACTCATAGTCCAGTAGTCTTTTAAGGACACTGTGCTATCTCTTCTAATCGTGTGAACGGCTGAGAAAACTTTGACGTAAAGAGAGGAAGGCAAATATTTCTGTAATCCGACCAGAGGCTGAACATCCTCGTGGTAACAGGACAAAAGCCATCCTCTCCTCATAAGGCAACAGATGACAGTAGTTGCCAAAAGACAAAGAAATTTAGTTTAAAGATCTTAACGGACTTTTATCTGGGATTCTAGAATCGGGCAACACCTCATTCTATAATTCTAGAATGAGAATTCTGATGAGCTGAGTCGAGGATTTGGTTGGCTTTATTGGCAGCAAAGGGCTGAAGCAAGCAGAAACAGAGACCAGAAAGCACATTGGTCGTTTTAAAATTACTTGGAAAGGTGAAAGCAGAACTGGCTTGTTTGGGGATTTGGCTGTATTATCTTGCTCTCCTGATTTCTCCAAGGTCAGATAAACAACTTAGTTTCAACTTGGTGGCCTGAAACCAGCACAGGTAACTCCATTTTGGTTTGGTCTGTTGGGCCTCATGCTCGATCCAAACCAATGGTCTCCCATACATTTTATTTAACATAGTGATAACAATAATACGACCATGGTGATAATAGAGAACACTTATATATGCTTGTCACCATTCTAGGAACTTCACACACAAAAAACTTTAATGCCCTAAGTTCTTGAAGGCAAGGGATTCTAGGAGTATTAACTCTTATAATCATCACAACCGTGTTAAGTGGGTACTATGGTCCTATTATTATTCCAATTTTTCAATGAGGCAAGGTTAAGTAGAGAGGCCAACTAACTTGCCCAAGGTCATCTCACAGCCACGAATATTTATTGAGCACTTGCCATGTGTTTTTAGAAACTAACTCCAGAAATTGAACTAAGTACCATTAACCCCTTTAATACTCAAAGCAACCCTAGGATAATGACTATCATTATCACACTTTCAGATGAAGTCAACGGAGCAGAGAGGAGACGGTAACTTGCCCCAAGCAGCCCGAGCTCAGAGCCGGTGATCGGAACCACTAGCTCCGCGGCTAAGGGCAGGGCCAGCCGATACGAACTGGCTGCGAGTGGCCCGGGATAGGGCAGATCAGAGTGCGGGCAAGGCCTCGGCTTCCCGGGATCTCGGCGCCCTGGCACCCTGCCCTCGGGTCCCGCAGCCCCCGGCATCGCGGGCCGCTACTGCCCCCTGCCGCCCGCCGGCCCGGGATCCCCGCCTCGCCGCCTCCGCCCGGGGAGAGCCCGTCGCCAGCCA